>NC_141025.1:3542500-3770000 GCF_052040795.2 Danio rerio | reverse complement strand
TCCCTCAATACTATTCTACAGTTGTGCCTCACATTAACTCAAATGTTGTCAATTAGCCAATCAGAAACTTCCAAAACCTTGACATCATCATCTGAGCTGCTTTAGAGGCAGAATAATCTTATTGTGTGTAAACTTGACTTTCAAAAAGTTATAACAATTTCTCAACAAATATCTCCCGCATTATTCTGTTATTAAGCAGAACAAAAACAAATGTGATCATCCTGACTTACCTAAAAGAGAAACATTTTTATATTTATAATATTTGTTTTGAATTGGCTACAGAACAAACCACTGTTACTTTGTGTTCACATCAAAAGTGGTGAGAGCATCGAAGTTGGCTATGTAGTCGGAAGTCGTTCATTTTGAATGGGAGTTGGCAGCGATAAGTGGTGAGGAGCAATTATTTACCATGTTTTCATACAGGGACATACATTAAAAATTACTGGTGAGTTACTGATCTGCATTAATGTTAGCTATGTTTTAATGTTTTTAAAAAGCAGGAATCTTATGGTAACTATGGCGAGAGTACAAAACAGTATTGCTGCTTCAGAATATTTACATTTACATTTAGTCATTTAGCAGACGCTTTTATCCAAAGCGACTTACAAATGAGGACAAGGAAGCAATTTACACAACTAAGAGCAACAATGAATAAGTGCTATAGGCAAGTTTCAGGTCTGTAAAGTCTAAGAAGGGAAGTATTAGTAGTATTAGTAATTTTTTTTTTTTTTTTTTTGTACAGTTAGTGTGATATTTCAGACATACTGTATGAGCTGTGTCTCATTTCAGAGGCTGAATCCTCCAAAGGAGGCATTCAAAGTGCGTCGTCATCATGGCATGACGAATGCTGTCTCATTTTTTTTTTTTTTTTAAATCGAAGCCTCCTTTAAATGCAGCCTCAAAATGCATCCTTTGTTTCCCAGGTATTGAAGGACACAACCGGGGGATCATTCTTGGCCTCAAACGTCCCAAGTATCATTGCGCGCTGATAACGGCAGGACATTTATAAAAAAAAACTCAGAAGTAAATAATAAATAAGATTTTCTGTACTTGGATATCTAATTTTATTGACAGTTTACATTTTATATGTATTGATCAAAGGAAATATCTGGCCAGCTTCTGTAAACCTTGCTTTGCCTACAGATCACTTAGGGTGCTTTCACACCTACACTTTTGTTTCGGAACCTGTCTCGTTTGCCCAGTTAGCACGGTTCGTTTGGCATATGTGAACAGGGCAATCGCGCTAGGATCCGTGCCACATCAATCACTCCGAGATCCCTTGAGTGAGGTGGTCTCGGCTCGATTAAAAGAAACTCTGGAGCAGATTGATTGGAGCAAGAAAAGGATACGATCCGAGCGGTGTTATATCACAGTGATTTATGGATATGTAATAGGCATACGGCTATATGAAGAGAGAATCATGAGAAGGGCAGGAAGTTTCGGGAGTCTCCCGGATGCCTGCAAACGAGTGATGATCTCCCGGTAATCTCACGTCTCCCTCCCGGTCCTCAAAGAACTTCACTTACAAAAGTGATCAAAAAGCAAAAAAAGCAGAAATTGGACATTTGTATACAACGAATGCTATCCACTTGTGTTCAATAAATAAAGTTTATAAAAAAACAATAAAAAAACAATTATTTATTAAATATTGGTTATTGAAATTTAAGTGGGGTTTGTAAAAAAATTTATTGTTTTTGAGTTTTATTCACACCATAAATTAATTGTATTATTTAAAATAATATGCTGCTTTTAATGTTTAATGTATTTTCCACACTTATCTTAATTATTGCATGCAAAATATGTAAAATTTAATTTAACTTTAAATTTATACAAAATGTGTTATTTAATTGCTTTTCATTTCATGCAAAATATATATTTAAATTTCCATGTAAAATCATGTACGTTTGATTTTCTTTGTCAAATATTAATTAGTTTAGCTTTTTTTATTTAAATATAACGTGTGATCTTTTGATGCTGATTTCGGTTTTTCTTGTTTTTGATTGACAGGTCACATTTGAAGCCCCACCCACAGTAGTAGATGAGGCCCCTGTTAAGGGGGAGGAGACTCCTGCAGAGGGGGAGGAGCCAGAAACAGAATTGAAGGCAGAACTGGGCACAAGCTCCGCCCACCAGGAAGAGCAAACCACAGAAGAGCGTCTTCAGTTGCTGGTGAGAGTCAGATGATCACAAACGCTCTCTTGAATGAAGAATGCATTTGCAAAAACTGATAAGTCTATTTCAAACCATTTTTATAAATTTTTAGGAAACTGTGCTAAGTAAAATACAATTATAAAATATAAAAAAATACAAATACAAATTCTGTATATAATTTAAATGCACAAGTAAATAAATAAATGCATGCATGTACATTCACATACAGTACAATGGTATCAAAACAATAGTGTATTAATAGCAGGTGATACAAATTATTTGGACAAAGAAAATCCTACAAGGGTGTTACAAACCCCTGATGTTAGTCTAGGGTTGTGGGGTTTGACATTTATTTAATTAAAATATATTTATATAAACAGTGAATGAGTGGAAAGACAACCAAAGTAATGCCAAAATATGTGTGTTTTTATTTACAATCCCAAAGTGAACGACAACAACAAATTAATTAAAAATAAAGAAAAAGTAAGGCAAAAATATACTATTTACAATATATACAACACTGAGACAAATAAAGACGGGAAAAAAACAAGAGAGCTGGCAGAAGGGACGCGGGCGGCGCTAAAGAAATGAAAAGAACAAAACCCAAACTAAATCTAACTTCCCAGAAGCATCTAGCTAACTATGTGAAAAACAGTTTAATTAACACGCGGAGATCTTCCGAGTCTTAACTATCTACTCTATCTAGCTATCCAAAAAGTACAAGGAGTGGCGCTCGCCCCTAACCTAGTGTACTAGACAGCAGAGTAGTCCTATGTGTTGCGAAATGTTTGTCACGTGACCTTCTTACCTGTCCGCTTCGTCCAAGCCTCGTAAAGAATGATAAACTAAGAACAATGTTCGAATAATGCCGAGTTCAGACTGCATGTTTTTTAAACTAGGTGTATCACAGATGTTTTCACACTGCTTGACTATCTGGGCTAGCTTTTCGTCGCTGCTTTGTTTACACTGCAAGATGGTTCGACGACAGTGACATTCACATTGCATGACTTTACTATAGGGAGAATCGCCGACAACTTCTTCCAAACTACGTCTCACAGCCAAAAACACGTCGTATATCTTTTGTTATTAACTACATAATGAGAAAGAAGCCTTTAATGGGGTGGAACATGTACATGTTTGCTCACCTGGGTTTAAAGGGAATTAGCCATTTCTCCTCAACGTTGATAATAAACAAATTTATTTCTGTATGAAACGTTAACAGACACGGTTGCTCCTGAGTCCTGTCAAACCTCCACTAGTTTTTCCTCCATTTCGTGGGTCCAAATAAACCGAAAAAGAGCGCTTTTAACTTCTCCCCCAGCCTCCCGCTGGCCTGCAGCAGGTACACACACACACGCACACACAAATGAAAGCTGCTCTCTCATTGGCTGTAGGCGATCGCTGATGTTATTTTCAGTTAAAACTCAATTCACACGGCATGATTTGAATCGCCGACAGCTCCAGATATTCAGCACGTTAAATATCCTGCAGGCATCGGCGACTCATCTGCGATTCTCTCAGATCGCATCTTTGATCGTTCATACTGTGTGATTGTCACTCACGTGCACGAGCAGCGATTTGCCTGTGATTTCAGGCATTTGTCGGCGATTTCTCAAAACCTGTCGGCGAGCCAAAATCGGGGCTAAAATCACGCAGTCTGAACTAGGCATAACGGACAGATAACGTGGACACAGAAACGAGCAACAACAAAAACACAGTTTGACGGGTTATTCCTAAACGCACGCGATAAATACAAACAAACAAGCAGAGAACGAGAAAAATGCAAGGAAGGGAAGGCGAGTGGTCTGGCGCACGCTTTTAACACGGGTGGTCTTTGCTTATTGGATGTGATGTAAGAGTGACGTAACCGGGGAGGATTGACTGACAGCTGAATGGAACAATGAACGGAACCTGAGAATACATGAGAGCAGATATGGGAGAACAGAGCGAGAGAGAGAGAGGGAAAAAAACACAGAGAAACAGAGCACAAATAACACAAATACATAACAAAGGGTTTCCATATTTTGATCAACTTTTATAGTTAATTCAGTATTAACTATACATGTTCATTTTTTCTAATGCCAAACAATGAGACCACTCTTACAACCATTATATATATGTATATATATATATATATATATATATATATATATATATATATATATATATATATATATATTATTATTTTAATATACGAAAATAAACAAACAACAAAACAAACAAACAAAGACAATAAAGTAACAAAATAATTATATACAAAATATTTGCTATCCAGAATTTTCAAACCAACCATTCGCCACTACTCACACCTTCTATCTCCTACGACTGCCACACTGAACTGAGCACGAGGCACTCTATTTATAGTGAGTGACTCCGCCCAGTTTGGATTAAACTATATTGAAGGTAAGTATAAGGTAAGTATGGACATAAACAAACCTTTCAGGTAAGCATTTCACACTTTCATACACTTCATTTGTATTACCATATAACTTAAAACATAAATTATTAATCAGCATTTTCACATGTCATGAATTCTCCTTTTTTCATTGTTTTCCCATTCTGTTCATCCCCCACATGAAACACACAGTCTTCCCCGGGTGCCCGACCACTCAGCGCATGCGTGCTCTATTTTTAGATGTAAGGCTCATTGGGCTCAACACAACATTAATATTCTCCACATTATCGCTCTAATCGGAAGTATTGGTTGTATCTTTAGGTAGATTTGCAAACATGTGTACTTTATTGCATCTATCTGCGTCTACTGCCTAAACTTCAGCCGTTTGCATTTCTCGAGATCACAGAAGCTCCCTGTAATCTTAACTAGGTGCAGCTAGAAAAGTCGGAAGTTGGAAGCTGGAAAAGCGCCACAGACAACCACCGACTTGAAGCGCTGTTGTGTTTACCCTGATGGAAACCTGTGTTTAGAATTCTAAAATGCGTGGCGCAACAATTCGGGACTCTTCATGTTTCTGCAGCGCCACAGAGAGTGTCTGGTGTGCCGTGTCGCGGCTTCGAGCGGCGCATCCGGTGCCTCAGTCAAAGTTAATTCAGTTTGCGTGGTTATTAGTCTCGGTGTACAAGCTCGGCACCTTAAACTAGCACACAGTTGGCTGTAAAACTATACAAAGACACAAATGATTGTGTTCTCTCTGCTTGGTCTGTGTCCGAGTCGTATATGTACAGCTGAATGCTGATCCTCTCACTCCTGCTCCTTCTCTCTGTCAGCCTGTCTGCTGCAAACACAGAGCAGGTGAGCTCTTGGCTCCGCCCCCTTGTTACGTTGGACGGGAAGCTGAAACTAATTTTCATGTGAAGCAACACGCCCCTAAAAAATCGACCTGTGTACACGCCCACAACATGACACTGTTACACACATTATAATAAAAACATCTGAACTGTGTGTTGAACTGAACCTAAACTGCCACACTCAGAAGAACCAATACTAATATTAAATCATAAAAAGCGGTAAACTATATGCCCTTTAAAGAAATAATTATTAATTAATAATAATAATAATAATAATTATTATTATTTAATTATTTAATTATTAATAAATAATTTTGGGGTGAACTGTCCCTTCAAGCAGTTAATTCATAAGAATGAATGTAAATATTTATTATATTGTTCATAAATATTTGCCATATTCATACATATAAATGATTGTAGCCATAAGGATAGTTTGATTCTGCTTTATATAATAACCACGTGTGTGTAGACGTTTATGTGGTGTTTCTCTGCAGGAAAGTGAGCTGGGAAAGAAGAGGAAAGAATGTGAAGTTCTTGAGCATGAGGTCCGCAAGAGACAGAAGCGATGTCTCGATTTGGTGAGTGTGTTTCTCTTATTTTCATATCTTCTGCATTTCAGGATGGAAAACAAGACAACTCTCACACCGATTTTAATCTGGTCTCTTTTTTTTTTAAAAAGGTTTATAAAAAGTAAATGTTTATTTTTTGAGAATATTTGGTGTAGCGAATGTGCTTTATTCTGTTATTGATGACACTTCGTCACCTTAGAGTTATCAGGTTCTGTCTGACATTTTTGGCAAAATTGAGTTATTGAAATATTCTTATTAATTGACAGCTTATTTACATTATGTGATGTTTTTTTAATAAGTTGTTTGCATTTTAAGACTTTTTATTTAAAAAACAAAAACGGTTTATCTACAAAGTTGAACTCTAGCTTGGCTCTATAAGGTTCTTTCTGTGAGCTAATCAGCACTTTTAATGCACGCACGAGGACCAATCAGGATCAGCTTTCTTTGTCATTTTGACGGACTGCTACGTTGACAGCGGGAAAGATCAGAAAGAAACACAAAAATCACTCAAAATCAGAATCGGCTAAATAATGCAGCACCACACAAATTTAGATGTGTGTAAATGTGATGATTTAGAAGCATTTTTTTGACATTGAGATTAAATGCTAAATTTAACACTGTTGAAATAGAAACTAAATATTTAAATAATGTATATATTAAGTGTGAAATATTTTTATTTGTGTGTGTATATATATATATATATATATATATATATATATATATATATATATATATATATATATATATATATATATATATATATATATATATATATAGTCAGTGAACACTTTTCAGTGTTTCTTAAACTCATTTGCTCATCGTCTGTTTTCTTTTAAAGTCTTTAAATTTTTATACTAAGCCTTGAAGGGCAAATACCTAATTTAATTCATGGAGCATATAATTCAATAAATATAATTCAATAATTCACATAAAGCATAAAGTTTAATAATTATGACCATACTAATTTCATAAAATTAACATCCGCACTAGAAAAAATATTTAGCACAGCCTTGTATGTTAAATGAGAACAAGTAGAAGGTTCTCTCTGCATATACCTTGTTTTTTTACTCCAATTTGCAATTGTAAGAAAATTTTGTTAATTTACATTTAAAGCACCTTTAGGGTCTCTGTCATATGAATGAATGAAAGAGAACTGTTACACACATAATGTTTGTTGTATGGAATGCAAAAACTTTAAAGTTCAATATCACAATTCACAATTTTTTTTTAATTATTTGTTAAATGATTTCTAAAGTAATAATACTCACAACTCATAACAAAGTGTAAAAAATCTCTTTGATTTACCATTTCCGGTAACACTTTAGAATAACTATCTGTTATAACTAGTTATTAGATCATTAATAAACTGTTAGTTGATGAGTTATAAATGACTTAAAAGTTAATAGTTTGTTAATTATTTATAACTGTGCCCTATAGATAGCCAACAGATAACCTACAAGCTGTTAAATAATAAGTTATAAATGACTTCTTAACTGTATTAAGACTTGTTAAGTATCAGTTAATAGTTTATATATGTTATTGGGATGTTATTCTGAAGCTGAAACTGTTCTTCATTTATTTACTGTCAGTAAATGAGGAATAGTTGCAGCTTTATTATAACGTCCCAATAACATGCTGAAGCTAGTAACTAATACTAATATATTAACTCACACTTTACAGATCAATTGTTCATAGTTTGTTTACCATCTACTATCAGTTTTGCCAGTAAGTTTAATGCCAATAAAAGAAAAAACGGTGAACAAAAAATAACTGTGTAAGCATTGTTTTACACGTATAACCATGACTGCATCACCCAGCAATATCACTGTCTGAAGGCAGGATAGCAGAGAAGGTAATAAAGTCCTCCAAATAGCAACAATCCCTCGCTGAATCTCAAGCAAACATACCCAACTGGCTCCGAGAGACACATAAAATAACAAAGGCAGTGCGGGCGTTTATTGCTGAAGATTTACAGCCGTTTCGGTGATTGGAGATGTGGGCTTTTGTCATCTTATAAAAGCACTCGATCCACGTTACAGACTTCAGTCTCGCATTTTTCCAGCAACGAGATAATGAAGATGCTTATTTATGTTTACTGAAGTGCAAATATGTTTATTTGAAATGGCCAATTCATCTTTATTAACTTCACATGTGTGTTTATTATCAAAGTGTAGGAATAAATGTGTTCCCCAGTTTGGAGATTTCAGTGTAGAGATCTGTGCGGGACTAAATTTTGTATCCCGCTCCCGCCAGCACCCGCCAGGTTTTAGCCTGAACCCGACTGCTCCCGCTTACATTCAGCATTTGTTGTCCCACTGCCTGACCTGCCCCGTTTTCTACCAGCCGCGCCCGATCCCGCTAAAGAGCGGGGGGAGAACAAAACCGAAAACCACCCAGCTATAGAGTCCAGACAGCCTATAACAAGCTGTCTGTATAAACACCCAAGCACACACACAGACAAAGCTCTCTCTCTTTCTCTCTCTCTTTCTCTCTCTCTCTCTCATGCGAGCGCACACTAACACACAAACACACACACACACACACACACACACACACACATATGCACCAAGCACACACACAGACAAAGCTCTCTCTCTCTTTCTCTCTCTCTCTCTCTCTCTCTCTCTCTCTCTCTCTCTCTCTCTCTCTCATGCGAGCGCACACTAACACACAAACACACACACACACACACATATGCACCAAGCACACACACAGACAAAGCTCTCTCTCTCTTTCTCTCTTTCTCTCTCTCTCTCTCTCTCTCGCGCACACTAACACACACACACACACACACACACACACACACACACACATATGCACCAAGCACACACACAGACAAAGCTCTCTCTCTCTCTCTCTCTCTCTCTCTCTCTCTCTCTCTCTCTCTCTCGCGCGCACACTAACACACACACACACACACACACACACACACACACATATGCACCAAGCACACACACTGGCAAAGCTGTCTCTCTCTCATTCGCGCGCCTGCACACACACACACACACACACACACACACACACACACACACACACCTCATTCGCGCGTGCGCACACACACACATACACACACAACAACAAACAAGCTAAACACAGCTTTGCGCTATTTCATTTACACACATACATACGCGTGCTCGCTCGGGACTCGGGAGCGATATTGCTAGACGGCCCGCTCCAGTCCCAAATTAATCCTGTTACTGACCGCTCCCGCGCTTTATTCGGAAATTTATGCAGACCTCTATTTCAGTGTTCATTTTTTTATACAGTACACTAGGAACTACTGTACTTTTGTTGGTTTTTAAGTAAAACAAAATGAGTATTGCAATAAATCGTTTAATTTTTTTCTCCTTAACCTCTTACTGTTCCTATTGCCTATAGAATAAAAAAATAACATACAGGTCAAGCCATGAGAACCAAACCGAAAACAGTGTTAAAAAACCGAGGTATTGATTGAACCGTGAGCTAACTGTATTATTGCATCCCTTATATATATATATATATATATATATATATATATATATATATATATATATATATATATATATATATATATATTTCACACAAAGTGCATTAAACCGCGTCACTTTCACCTTAAGTAGGCTTGTAGAAACTGAGAGTGATTGTATAGATAGCTTCATTCATTTAGATGTCAACAGATTCTGCAGGTCAGCCCCAACACACGCAGATCTGTGCAGTTTTCGGTAAAACGATTCTACTGCCACGGTCAAGAAGCAGCGCTTGGATGCGCAATGAATGTAGCACAGCGGGTTCACGATACCGATGGTGCAGCACAGAGCATACGGGTCAGGAGCCAAATGATAGTTCCCTTTAAGGTTCAACAGTTTGAAAGCAGAGTACCTCATGGCCGTATCGTAGGAATCCTCCGTGGCTGAAATCCTGTAGTGGAAGACACCCAGGGCCCAGCAGCAGAGGAAGGGGGCTCGGTTACAGCAGCACAGCACAGAGGACTATATGTTTTATAATATGTTTTTCCACATTACATAGATGGCAACAGTATTTAGCAGTCTGTATCAAACAGCCATTGTGTGTGGGCAGTAAAAATAACAAAACAAGACCAAATAAATCGGTTAAAAGCACCAACACTCGGAGAAAGGAGCAGCAGCCAGACGCACATGCGTACCACTTTAACTTGAAATCCACACACACAGGCGAGTAAAATAAAAAGTACTTATTGAAAATCGATAAATGCATAAATAAATAAGAAAAACACTAATAGGATTACTAAAGATGATGAAAGGAAATGTACATAACAAAATAAAATAATAATAAAAAAAAAAATCTCTCTCTCTGTGTGTGTGTGTGCGTGCGTGCTTGTTTGTGCGTGCGTGCGTGCATGTGTGTGTGTTAACAGGAGAACCAGCTAGTGGACGAGCGCAGCAGAAATGAGCTGTTAGTAGAGGAGGCAGATCTCCTCAGGAGAAAGGCTCAGCTGCTTGACCAGGTCAAACACTCTTACACTTACACACTAGACAGATTTATTTCCAACAATCCATCTACAAAAAAAAATGTAATAAAAGTTACATTTATTAACTCTATTTACCAGTATGGTTTATTTTCCTTACTATGTGCTTATTTCACGCGGCTGTAATAGTGTTGTCCTGGTACTGAAGTTTTAAACCCGGCTATTTCCTGCTAACATGGAATCGCTGCTGAGCGCGGATGACTCGACTGATCTTCACGGCTTCGCACTTCAGTCTCCGTGTATTTGTGTTTGGTTTGCGCTCAGTTTACCGCTCTTCACCCGGTGCAAACACAGACACACGGATCAGTCGAGTCATCAAGCAGATCGCTCGGCTCGTCTGTGTTTGTGTTCAGTATACAGCGGTGGGTGAACTGATGACCTTCTCGGCCAATCACAATCATTTCTGTTGAACACGTGAACACAATGGCAAATCAGCGCTGTTTCAAGAAAGCCATCAACATTGCCTTAAATGTTAGCGTGAAATTGCCGATTTTTCTTTTTATTCAGTATCATGACGAGTCTAATATAGTGAAAGAATCAGTTCATTAACTCGAGTTTGATAAATGGCATCTAAAACGTGTGTTTGGGAAAGAAAACGTTTGCTAACTAGTGCCATTTCCCTTAACTTAGCTGAAAATGAGCTCTGATGTCCCTTTTTACATTCACCATTCATTCAGAACGGACATTCGGGTCACCCGGAAGGCGGAGAAATGATAAATTTGTGTCACTTTAGCTTCGCTGATAAGATAAACAGCCAGCTACACAACATTCCTATGTAACTCCCAATGATACTTCCGGGTTTCTTCCCACGGCAGCCTCGATTTCGCTTTTGAAAATGGCTGCCGCGTGAAATCAGTCTATAACACTCAAGTCAGAAATTTCATTCATAATGTTTTTAAATAGGTCTTTAAAAGTCTTAAATTTGCCTTGAAACATGCAGAAATTCTGATAGCAGTCTTGTGAAAAGAGTCCATAGTGAGCTGTGAAAACTTTACTGGTATTGAAACAGACGGCTGAATCTCTGCGTACTGACAGTGATTGTGCTTCTCTGCAGTCTCGGGCTGAAAATGAGGAGCTAAAGGAACAGCTCTGTGTGTTGAGCGCTCAGCATAGTTCAGTTCTGGAGGAGAACCAGCGACTCCGTGCAAAGCTGGAGAACCTAGAGCAGGTCCTAAAGGTACATTTACAGACACTGCATTCACAATTTAGGAGACCTGTTAGTTCTAATAAAGCACTGAAATAGTAATCAATTAAAGTAATACAGAAGATTGAAAAAAATAAATATATATAAATGTTCACTTTTGTATGAAAACACGATCAATGTTTCAGTAATCAATGTTATACAGTTGAAGTCAAAATTATTTGCCATCCTGTGAACTTTCTTTTTTCAATATTTCACAAATGATGTTGAACAGATTGAGGAAGTTTTCACAGTATTTCCTATAATATTTTTTGTTTCTGGAGAAAGTCTTCTTTGTTTCATTTCGGCTAGAATAAAAGCAGTTCTTAATTTTTTTAAAACCATTTTAAGGTCAACATTATTAGCCCCCTTAAAGGGCCATGACCCCCTACCCCCCCCCTTTTTTTTTTTTTTTTTTAAATGCTTAATAATGGAGGGTGGAGTGGGCGTGGCCAGCAGAGCAGGGCAGAAAGAGGGGAGCGAACAACTGTTGTCAGTCGGCTCACAAAATGAGACACAAACCGTGAGAAGACCCATGATTTTATAGTTTACCAAGTTAAAACGCAAAGAAATAAACAGTAATTTAATGCCCTGCAATGTTTGTTATTGGTAATTTTATATACACACAACCACAATCTGTCATATCATCATAAAGATAATCGTGTTTATATAAACAATATAAATGAGGAGGACTTCTCTCCTCCTCAATTCCCTGGTCTGAATGCAGCCACAGTGGATAGCAGCGCAGCAGGTCTCTTGCCCTGTCAACTCCAACCATTAGCCCTGCCGGTAATCTGGAGGATTTTAAACATGGCGAACACGGCAGCACAGATGGAGGCGACGTGTCTGAATGGTAACAAACTTAACTGATAAAAAACGAAGTGTTCTCCAATTCTCATGCAGCTCTCCTGACAAAAATGCTTGCTGTAAACCAACAGCTTTGCTGTATGTGCCCTGACAGCAGTGCGGGGAAATAGACACATGCAACAAACCTCATACGTGGATCATGGAAACAAACACATACGACCTGTGCCGTGCAGAAGCAGTCTCACCCAGTCCTTAGGTCTCACATCTTGGCAGGTCCGCTTTGCCTTCGGAAAGCAAAAAGCTAAATTAAGGCCCTAAAATTAAGGCTGCGGTCACACTGCACTTTACTCCACATAGACTTCCATTTATACGCACATGAATGCGTCAGACCGGAAATGCAGACTTGTGCGACAAGTTTTTACAGTTCGCTGCATTGGAAAGTTCAAACATGGTGAACTCTGACCTGCGAAACGGAAGCACATGATTGCGTGAGACCACTCAAAGATCAAAACATGACTTTGCTGGACAGAAATTTAAAACATGGATCAATCGATCGCTTTTTTTAATGTCTAATCATCTTGTTTAATCCCGCCCCTTTTTGTAGTGACATACTACAGAATTTCACACACACATGGGTGTAAATCTGATTTAACAGTAGGGGGGACAATAAATATAAAATTTCTTTCTAGCATTTTTTTTAAGGGGACACAAATAATACAGCCGAATTGTACTAATAGAGATATGTCCCCGCAGTTAAAAATAGTTTCATCATAATTATTAGTATAGCATAGAGACTACGTCATTATGATTATTCTCAAATTTTTTCCTCAGGTTCAACGACAAAGCAAATCTTTCCTCAAAACTATTTATTGCATAGTTTGTTGTGTTGTTTACAGTCAACAGTCTGACTCCTGAAGCAGAATAAATGCAGGAAAAGACATTTTCCATACTCATAATAACTAACTTTAAAAACGTTAAAATGACCGATCATATTGTAAATCAGTGAGCCTGGGAAATCTGCTAAACAGCCACAACTCCGAAAACATTAAAATAATTGTTCACCCCCAAAAGAATTGTCATTATCCCTTCGATAAAGCACAACACCCTTAAGGCTGATTTATACTTCTGCGTCAAACGCCGGCGTATGCTACGGCGCTGACGCATAGCCCTTCGCCGTGGCCATCGGCGTCGCTGGCGTGCACCTCTTAAAAAATATAACTACACGTCGCAAAGATGTGTAGCGCAAGCTCTGTGATTGGTCGGCTTGGTATCGCTGACGAGTCTGGGCGGGACCGATAGCCGTGTGAATGGTGCGAGCCTGATGGAGCGATTGTTTACAAGTGTGGAGTCCCGTGAAGGAGCTCCGGATGGAAAGTTGGGAACGCCCATGCACACACAAACTCTAGTGTGACCGCAGGATAAACTTGACAGGTGCTAACGTTGTCTTAACTGATGCTCATCACAAACAAATCTGTTAAAATTCAAACAAAAAGTACTCCAGGGTGTCTTGAACCTTTCAGCAATATTTGTTTGATAGTCTACAAACAAATCACTGTTAAACTATAACTTGCCTAATTACTTTACCCTAATTAACCTAGTCAAGCCTATAAAAGTCACTTTAAGCTGAATACTAGAGTCTTGGAGAATATCTAGTCTAATATTATTTAGTCATCATGGCAAAGATAAAATAAATCAGTTATTAGAGATGAGTTATTAAAACTATTAGGATTAGAAATGTGTTGACAAACATCTTAAACATCTTCGTTAAACCGAAATTACTGTAAAAATATTCAGGAGTGCGAATAATTCTGCCTTTAACTGTATATACTGTAAATACAATTTTCAGTCCCAAATTTGGTGCATATTTGATGTCAATAAACAGCTATGTATGTTTACTAAACTTTATTGACATTAAAGGTGCACTAAGCAATATTTTAAAAAAATATTGAAATATTATTAAATCTAATAATAAAATAATAATAATATTAAAAAAACTCTTTGATCGGTGTCAGACTGAGTGCCACACTTGGAGCCAATCAGCAGTAAGGGGCGTGTCTCGTAAAAGTAGCTGAGTTACCAAAAAGGGGCGTAGTCTTGTTGGGTTTAAAGGGATAGTTTAACCAAAACAAATAATTCTGTCATCATTTACTCTCCCTTTACTTGTTTCAAACCTTCAGGAGTTGGTTTCCTCTGTTGAATACGAAAGAAAATATTCTGAATGATGTTGGAAACCTGTAACCATTGACTTCCATAGTATTTGTTTGTCCTACTATGGAAGTCAATGATTACAGGTTTTCAGCATTCTTCAGAATATCTCCTTTTGTGTTCTACAGAAGCTCATAAAGGTTTGGAACCACTTAAGTGTGAGTAAACAATAAGAGCATTTTAATTTTAGAGTGAGCTATCGCTTTAAGGGTGTGTTTGTTGTGCTGCTTTCAAAAATCAACATTGTTGCCTATTTTATCTTGTGCACTTAAAGTAATTTTTACTGTCTAGCCTTTTACAGGGTATTCATACTGTACAAATACCCGAGTCTAAAAAGACACAAATATGAAATGAACATTGATATTAAAAAATAATGGATGCATCTTTTTTTTAAGTTAATAAAAGTAATTAAGACTCTTTTGAAGGCCTTAAACTATTTACAAACAGGTAAAAAATCTGATCCTGACATGACAGAAATTGTTGGATTGCAAATTAGGTAGGTAGTGCTGTCGACCCACAGCAAGAAGGTCGCTGGTTCGAGCCTCGGCTGGGTCAGTTGGCGTTTCTGTGTGGAGTTTGCACGTTCTCCCCGTGTTGGCATGGGTTTCCTCCGGGTGCTCCGGTTTCCCTCACAGTGCAAACACATGCGCTATATGGGAATTGGGTAAACTAAATTGTCCGTAGTTTTTGTATTGGATTAGTTGGCAGTTCATTCCACTGTGGCGAGCCCAGATTTAATAAAGGGACTAAGCTGAAAAGGAAATGAATGAATGAAATGAAACTACTGAAGAAGGTCGGTGCCAATAGCCCAGTGGTTAAGTGCACCGACATATAGCACCATGGTGCTCACGGCGACCCGAGTTCAATTCCCGGCTCGAGGTCCTTTGCCGACCCTTCCCTCCTCTCTGCTTCCAATGCTTTCCTGTCTGTAACCTCCACTGTTCTTTCCAATAAAAGGTGAAAAAAAAAAAATTATTATAAAAAAAAAACTACTGAAGAAGATGATTTGGTGGTCTAAGTGTGTGTGTATGTGTATGTTTGTGTGTGTGTGTGTGTGTGTGTGTGTAGCACATGCGAGAGGTCACCGAGCGCAGGCAGCAGCTGGAACTGGAGCATGAACAGGCGCTGGCAATCCTTAAATTCAAGCAGGATGAAATCAAGAGACTCCAGCGGGTCAGTGCCGCACACACTCTTATTAATTCTGATTTCGTTAACTCACACTGCTAGTTTTGTGGTGTACAATTCATCTGTGCATGCCAATAAGAAAGGAAAAGTAGTTACCAGCAACAAGTCCAAAAGCCAGGATCTGTCATAGTTTGGGGTTGTGTTAGTGCCGTTGGCAAAAAAAATAACTTGCACTTCTGTGATGCATCATTAAGGCTGAAAAGTACATTTTAGAGCACAATATGCTGCCTTCGGTTCAGGGACGCCCATGCATATTTCAGCAAGACGATGCAAAATCACATTCTGCTCACATTACAAAGTCCTGCTGTGAAGGAAGAGGCTACAGGTACTTGATTGGCCTGTCTGCAGTCCTGACCTGTCTCCTATAGAGAATGTGTGGTGCATTTTGAAGCGCAAAATGCGACAATGAAGACCCCGTACTGTTGCCCACCTTAAGACTTGTTAGCAGGAAGAATGGGACAAAATGACACCTGAAACATCACTTGGTGTCTTCAGTCCCTAAACGTCTTTTAAGTGTTGTGAAAAGGAACGGCAACATTGCAAAGTGATAAATGCTTTACTGTCTTTATTAACTTTATTTTTGAAATATGTTGCAAGAACTAAAATTGGATTACAAGTTTATTTTGAGAAAAAACAAACAAACAAACATTAAAATCATGATGAACACATGAAATATTAGCCCCTTTCACACATACAGACCTTTCCAGGAAAATTGCCAGCAATTTTGCGGAAAGGTTGTATGTGTGAACAGGTCCTTTTTGAAAATACCGGTAAATTCGTTCTGGCTATTTTCCGGAAAGAGAAGTTGTAACATTACCGGTAATTTGCCGGAATGCTGCGCTGTGTGAATGCAGAAGGAAGATTGCCGGAAAGAGCGCGTCCACGTCTAGAACGTGCTGACGTGAGACGTCTACTTTAGCCAATCAGAACAGTCAGACGCATTTACGTCCGCGCGGTTTGTGAGAATAAAAGCCTTTGAATATGTTTCCAGACACATTTAGCTGCTAGAAGTTAGTCAGATCACGTTTATATGTTCTTCTTTATGCCAAATGTGTAAATAATCATCGATGAGATGCTTATGATAAGCCGTTGTTTGTTTACCTTCAAGCTTTGCGTGCGCATATGAAACAGGCTGTGAGCGCCTGCACACACACATATTATGAACATCTCGACATGCGAAAGTGATCCTGCGAAAGTTGTTCACAATATTGATCATCCACAGAGTTTATAATGTAGTCAAATGTTTACAAATACAAGCGCAGCCGTTTAAAGCTCATTTGTGGTGAATGATGTCAGAATTTACCGGTATTTTGGAATGGATGTGTGAATGCTCTTTTCCGGAAAAATTCCGTAACGTCCGTAATTCCTGAACAGCACTTTTTTGAATATACCGGTAAAGTCGTTCTGGAAATTTTCCAGATATTTACCGGTATCACTGTGTGAAAGGGGCTAATGTCTGTTGTGTTGTCTGCAGTGAAATACACGTCAAAGTCAGTTTAGAAATCACTACTTTTTTTCTCAACTCTTCCTGATTTGGGGCTGTACTTCAATACTTTTGGCATTTTTTCCCTCCCCGCTGTCGCCACTGGCGTGCATGGTTCTGAAAAGCTACTCATTGATGATTTTGCTCTTCAGTGTTTGGACTCTCAATAATGACTACAAACCACACTGAACTGAGCTAAACTGAACTGAACTTAAACACTAAAAACTGAAGTACCCTGATCCAGTTACTATGACCATTTAAGTGAAGCTGCTTTGACACAATCTACATCGTAAAAGCGCTATACAAATAAAGCTGAATTGAATTGATTTTGTTCCATACCTTTTCCCCATCTTCTAAACGACATGCTGACCTTACTACATGTAAACTGATATTCTGTTGATGTCATTGTTTCCTCAGATTTCTCAGAGATATAGGTCTGCTATACAGATGTTGTCATGGTCAATCAGATGTTCATGTGTGTGTGTGTTTGTGTGTGTTTTGATGTTCTGTCTCCACAGGCTCAGCTATTTGCTAAAAGAGAGCATGAAAATGTGGTGCAGGTGCTGGAGGTGAGTCGTATTAAACGAGCTGAATGTGTGTGACGGGATGTTGTTATCTGGCTGATTGTGTTTTTGTAACTAAAACTGTGTCTTTCTCAGGATCTGGTGCAGTTTGTGTTGCACCGAGAGCTGGTATAGTACGGCGTGTGCACTTCCTGTTTGATGTGATGCACTTCTTGTCTCTTTTTTCCAAACCGCATCACTGATGATTGTGTGTTCAGCCTGCAGAGGGCCCTGTTTCACTGCTGGAATGTTTTTAAGCACTGTTTTACATGCAGTGTAAGATTACAAATGAAACGCGTGGTTAGGTACGTTTAAAACTATTATGCAGTAAATTAAAATAGTGTTTATTATTTGCAAAGACCTTTGGGTTATATTACTTGAATTAGTGCCAAAGCAAATAAAAAATTTATACACACACACACACGCACACACACACACCTAGAAACACACAAACTCTTATTCAAACATACACACTCACATTTTCCCAACTCAGACATATACACTCACAAACATGCAACGTGCACACACACTCAAAGACACAAACTCTGAAACTCACACACACTCAGACACATGCAACATGCACGCAAAATATTTTAAAAAGTTGGAGACGGTAATATTACAGGGCTCGAAATTAACTTTTTTACTTGGTAGCACCGGTGCTCCCAACTTCAAATATTTAGGAGCACCAAAAATTTTTTAGTAGCACCAGAAAAAATTTAGGAGCACCCACCAAAAATGAATGAGCACAGCTGCAGATTGTTTTTAAGGGATTTATTGTATTTTAAAACAACATTAATAGGACTGACAAAAACCAGAAACAACTATCTAACTAATGCTGCGAAGACATTGATATTTGTGTGCAATAATTCCAAAATGAATGTCTAATAATTAGGCTATAGAATATTAGTGATGATGAAAATGACAAAAATAGTAACAATGAATTCCATTTCTCATTATGATACTGCCTTGAATGTGCTTGAATGTAGGTTATCTGCTATAAAAAGTCTGTTACTTTATGAAAAGTAATTGTATAGTTTGCATCAAACAAAAATGAAGCATTACAGTAAGAAATATTGATTTTGTACTGCTGTTTTTATATGCACGTCAATTTAATACATAATATTTATGCTAAAAGCAAACAAAAGATTATAATAAATCATTAAATTCAATGCTGAAAGCTGCAAAGCAGTCATCAGTAAATAAATAAAAAAATAATATACACCTCAAACAAGAATAGACAAAAGAAAGTAAGTAAAGTCTCACTTCTATCACTCTTTAAAAGTTTTGGTTTCAGTTAGTGTCAATTTAAAGGTTCAGTCTGAGCTGGTCTTCATTTTTCTGTGTTAGTGGAAAGCTGGCGAGTCAGCCGACCCAATTTATGAGCAGGTTGAGCAGGATTCTCGCGATGACTACCGGCGCAATACCGGTCTTTGTTATGAGCCGCAGTTTTAGTGTAAACTTAGTAAAGGCGAGCTTCTTTGGCGATGATATGTACAGTATTAGATTTGACTTTTAGCGGACATTTGCGCTGAACACGCAGTGAATGCAACGCATGAGATTCGGGCACCTTCTCCAAGAAGCGCGTACTCGATTGATCTCTGCTGGCGGATCATTATTCACCACGTGACGTGTCATGATCGCTCTCATCTGCGCCTCAACTTTAGGTGGGGTTTGCAAACTTGTGTGCTTTAAGTTTTTACTCTTCAGCCGTTTGCATTTCCCGTGGTCATAAAAGCTCCTTCCCTGTCATCTGACAGCGGAAAGCCTTGAGTGATTGACAGCTAATATGAACCAATATAGCGGCAGGGAAGAGCGATTCAGCACGTTTTTACAAAAAATCAAAACAGGTCGCACTACAACCATTATCTGCAGTCGCACTAATGCGCCCATATATATTATGAGGTCGCATAGATTAATTTTCGGGCGCATATGCGACCAAAATGGTCGCAATTTCGAGCCCTGTATTAATAGCACGACAAAGCAATATTGGAGGTTTATACTCGCGCGCACACACTCTCTTTCAAACTCACACACACTGAGACACGCCTAGAGACACACGCAAACTCATATCCAAACATAAACCCACATAGTACACACATGCAACACACACATTCAACTTTTTCTAAAGCAGGCCCGAAGCCCCATATGTATGCTAGCTACAGTATGACGTGAAAATTGGCTTGATGCTCGGCCCTAGAGGCATCAAAAAGATGGGCTCAAATGCAGGGCTCTACCGGGAATACATATATTATAGGTGGACATAGATAAGTTATTTAGTCTAATCATTAATCTGTGTATAATTATAATAATAGATTATTCATCTAGATTAATCTCACTGTAATCTTGGAATGAATCTAGATTGAAATAGCTCATGTGAGGCAGTCAGATTACTTGTGCTAAGTCTCAAGAACGGGTTTCTCAAGCCAGGTGGCGCATTAGACCAGGGGCTCATCTCCTGTTTCCAAAATGCATCACAAACTGCTTGAGAAACTGTTCTGCTGTGATAATTGGTGATGAAAATCGCCAAATGCAGGAGTTTTTTTCTTTCCATTTGGCGTGCGTTATTAAATTCCACAACACTGTCATCAGTCCTTACTCATTATTTGCGTCTAATTGGCATGAATGAAATGTTCATGAGTGAAAGGGAATAGGGAAAACTGTTCATTTGGGTCTGTATTGTTGGAGTGTAGGGTTTGAGCACATTCAGCAGTGATGCGGCTCTACAGGTCCTGGTCTGCAGCAGTGATAATCTCAGCTAATATCTGCTGTATGGAGTGTGTGTGTGTGTGTGTGTGTGTGTGTGTCAAACGCATGATCTCTCCTCTCTTTCTTTCTGTCTTTTGTTTGTGTTTTGGTTGGCTGCTAATCAGAGCACGCTGGACTGCATGCAGGTATCAGAAACACACACGCAAACAGCCCTCTTAGCACCCATTTGGTGTGTGTGTGTTTGTTTATCTGTCTTCGTGTGTTCGGTTTGTTGGTCGGTTGGTTTGTCCATCTGTGTGTGTGTGTGTGTGTGTTTGTTTGTGTTTATGCTTGTGTTAGTTTGTTTATAAGTATGTGTGTGCGCAAATGTGTGTGTTCCTGCGTATGTGTGTGTGTGTGTTTGTTTGTGTTTATGCTTGTGTTAGTTTGTTTATAAGTATGTGTGTGCGCAAATGTGTGTGTTCCTGCGTATGTGTGTTTGTGTTTGTTTGTGTTTATGCTTGTGTTAGTTTGTTTATAAGTCTTTGTGTGTGTGCATATGTGTGTGTTCTCGCTTATGTGTGTGTGTACTCTGTCTGTTAATGTATGTGTGTTTTTTATCTGTGTGTGTGTGCATGTGCCTGTGTGTGTGTGTTTGTTTGTTTGTACTCTGTCTGTTTATGTGTGTGTGTGTTTTTTATCTGTTTGTCTGTGTGTGTGTGTGTGTGTGTGTGTGTGTGTGTGTGTGTGTGTGTGGGTGTGGGTGTGTGTGTGTGTGTGTGTGTGTGTGTGTTTTATCTGTTTGTGTGTGTGTGTGTGTGTGTGTGTGTGTGTGTGTGTTTGTTTGTTTTATCTGTTTGTGTGTGTGTGTGTGTGTGTGTGTGTGTGTGTGTGTGTGTGTGTTTGTTTTATCTGTTTGTGTGTGTGTGTGTTTTATCTGTTTGTGTGTGTGTGTGTGTGTGTGTGTGTGTGTGTGTGTGTGTGTTTGTTTTATCTGTTTGTGTGTGTGTGTGTGTGTGTGTGTGTGTGTGGGAGTGTGTGCGCGTGTGTGTGTTTTATCTGTTTGTGTGTGTGTGTGTGTGTGTGTGTGTGTGTGTTTTATCTGTTTGTGTGTGTTTGTGTGTGTGTGTGTGTGTGTGTGTGTGTGCGTGCTCTTTCTGTTTATGTGTGTGTGTTTTTATCTGTTTGTCTGTGTGTGTGTGTGTGTGTGTGTGTGTTTTTTATCTGTTTGTAAGTGTGTGTGTGTGTGTGTGTGTGCGCGTGCGTGCTCTGTCTGTTTATGTGTGTGTGTTTTTTATCTGTTTATGTGTGTGTGTTTTTTATCTGTTTGTGTGTGTGTGTGTGCGTGTGCGTGTGTTTGCGTGCGTGCGTGTGTGTGTGTGTGTGCGCGCTCTGTCTGTTTATGTGTGTGTGTTTTTTATCTGTGTGTGTGTGTGTGTGTTTGTTTGTCTTTATGCTTTTGTTAGTTTGTTTATAAGTCTTTGTGTGTGCGCATATGTGTGTGTGATGTCGCGTATGTGTATGTGTGTGTGTGTGTGTGTGTGTGTGTGTGTGTGTTTGTCTTTAAACTTGTGTTAGTTTGTTTATAAGTATTTGTGTGTGCGCATATGTGTGTGTTCTCGCGTATGTGTGTGTGTGTGTGTTTGTATGTGTGTTTGTCTTTATGCTTGTGTTAGTTTGTTTATAAGTCTTTGTGTGTGTGCGCATATGTGTGTGTTCTCGCGTATGTGTGTGTGTGTGTGTGTGTGTGTTTGTCTTTAAACTTGTGTTAGTTTGTTTATAAGTCTTTGTGTGTGCGCATATGTGTGTGTTCTCGCGTATGTGTGTGTGTGTGTGTGTTTGTATGTGTGTTTGTCTTTATGCTTGTGTTAGTTTGTTTATAAGTCTTTGTGTGTGCGCATATGTGTGTGTTCTCGTGTATGTGTGTGTGCACATGTGTGTGTGGTTTTGAGTGCGTCTTAAAGGTTATTCAGGCCACTGTAGACTGCAGGTTTTCACAGCCGCTCTCATACACTCCTCAAACACTGTTCAGTTATTTCTCTCACAGTTTCAGCTCACAGACAACTTTTAGAAATGACCTGCAGCTCTGCAAATAAACATTCATCATCAATCCTTTACAGGAAAATACACTTTAATCTTTCTACTTCCCAAAGTTTGATTCATACTACACTATATACTATCATGCTGTACTCTTATTAGACACTTTGGGATTTCCTTGTGATAGCTGTTAATCCCATTGCAGTGTGTTTAATTGGCTTTTTAGTGAGTTAAAAGTGTTTTAAAGTTAACTGGGAAGCATATTTGACTGATAAACACACTTGAGAGGTGAGAGTTTTACAGGAAGCTCTTTATTTTTAGAGTTTCTGTGTGTGTTTTGCGCTCTCAGTGTGCCAGGAAACTGAACCGCAGAGAGCCGGAAGTGAAACTAGCTCGTCGTATTCTCACACACTCAATGCTTTTACTACACGCTTGCGTTTACACTCAGCAGATCCACTTTAACCCTTTTCCTTTACCATGTTTCTCTCGCTGCTTTCATTTATCAAGCTTTACTGTCTTGCTAGATGCTGTTTAACTATTACTCTGAGTAGATATTGTCAATAGTTATCTGTTAATTGTGTATGATTTGAATTGTTATAATGCAAATATTGATTAAAACTGATCATCTGAATGTTTTAAAATAATTCACACTCGTGGTTAGTGGACAACAACTATAAGAATTCTGCTAGTAACTTCAGCAAATCGTTTATTTTCTCTTCAGATCATTTATTTTGTTGAAGACAGATGTTTAAATAAGGGGTGTGTTTCCCAAACAACGACGTAACTCGTGGCTGAACAATCATAGTATGATGCATCGTTTGGGAAATGAACAATGTAGTGAAAAGTGTTTCCCAAAACCCGTAGTTTCTCTGTCGCAGATCATCGGTTGAGCCACATTAATTATAACGTAAAAGACCCATAATGATGCTCTAAATAGGACAGAGCAACAACTTCTTTAGAGAAAGAAAACAATTTTCACTTTTTTGTGCTCATGATATTGTTTTACACGCACACATTTAAAAAAAAAAATCCAATATTAGATTTCATATTAATTGAAATATATACACACATATATGACCTATTTGTGTTTCCTTTACAAATACTATTGACAATATTTCACATAAAACCACTCAGCTACACGTATTCTAATCTCATATATAAATCTTGTAAATCGTTAATGGTTGAATGCCTAAGTCACAATAGGCTTGTTTATTAAGACATTTAAAAAGTTCTACTTAATATCGTTATTATTATTATTATTTTTATTTTTATTATTATTATTATTAGTAGTAGTAGTAGTAGTAGTAGTATTGGTATTATCATTATTATTTTTATTATTGGTATTATTATTATTGGTATTATTGTTGGTATTATTAATATTATTAATATTATTAATATTATTATTATCATTGGTATTTTTTCTTATTGGTATTATTATTATTATTATTATTGGTGTTATTATTATTATTATTGGCATTATTATTATTATTATTATTATTATTATTATTATTATTATTATTGGTGTTATTATTATTATTATTATTATTATTATTAATTTTTATTATTATTATTATTATTATTATAATTGGTATTGTTGGTATTATTATTATTATTATTATTATTATTATTATTAATATTGGTGTTGTTGTTGTTGTTGTTGTTGTTGTTGTTGTTGTTGTTGTTGTTTTGTATTATTATTATCATTATTATTATTATTATTTGTATTGTTATTATTATTTGTATTATTATTATTATTATTATTATTATTATTTATATTTGTAATATTATTATTATTTGTATTATTATTATTATTATTATTATTATTATTATTGATATTATTATTATTGGTATTATTATTATTATTATTATTATTATTGATATTATTATTATTGGTATTATTATTATTATTGGTATTATTATTATTGGTAGTGTTGTTGTTGTTGTTGTTGTTTTGTATTATTATTATTATCATTATTATTATTATTTGTATTATTGTTATTATTATTATTATTATTATTATTATTATTGGTATTATTATTATTGGTGTTGTTGTTGTTGTTGTTGTTTTGTATTAATATTATCATTATTATTATTTGTATTATTGTTATTATTATTATTATTTGTATTATTATTATTATTATTATTTGTATTATTATTATTATTATTATTATTTGTATTATTATTATTAATATTGTTATTTGTATTATTATTATTTAAGTAGGATATTGTTTATTTATTTAATTTTTTTTTTTAAATCTACTTTTAAAATTAACACATTCAAACCACTACAGAAACGTTCTAACCAACAGACCCATGTCATATACAGTACAGATACATTTCTTAATAAATAACAAATAACTGTTACAATCTTTTTAGATCTGGGGATGTGACCGCAACAGAAAATAAATGATTGGTGATGCAAGGGCGTAGGTTTGAACTATTTTAACGTCAATATTATTAGCCCCTTTAAGCTATATATATTTTTAATAGTCTACAGAACAAACTATCATTATACAATAACTTGCCTAATTACCCTAACCTGCCTAATTACCCTAATTAACCTAGTTAAGCCTTTAAATGTCACTTTAAGCTGTATAGAAGTGTCTTGAAGAATATCTAGTCTAATATTATTTACTGTCATCATGACAAAGATAAAATAAATCAGTTATTAGAGATGAGTTATTAAAACTATTATGATTAGAAATGTGCTCTCCATTAAACAAAAATTAGGGAAAAAAATAAACAGGAGGGCAAATAATTTAGGAGTACTGTATATTTATGAATATGTGTGTTTGTGTGTGTGTTTGTAGGCAAAAGTGCGCGAGCTGGAGGACAAATGCCGCAGTCAGAGTCAGCAGTTCGGGATGCTGTCGCAGGAGCTGGATAAATTCAGACTTCAGGCCTCAAAGATCGACCTATCAGAGGCCGCTTTACTGTGCGGCGCCACCCTGAGTCAGCTGACCAATGGGGTCGGCCTACCCGGAGACACCGGTACGTTAAAACTATCATTACACACAGATTACACAGACGGGTTGAGAAATAAATGTTTGATGTAAGGTTTATGATAAGCCACTGTGAGTTTGGAAGTTTAACTGACGGCTCTGTGTGATGCATTTGCATGTGAAGGGGAGTCAGATTTTCATACCACTTTCCGTCACCTCCTCTAGCCAGTGGCTCAAATTTTGTCAAACCGCCAATGCCATTTTTTAGCTGCACAATCAAATTCAAAACCGCCCAATCTGGCAACACTGAATACGAGTTTCTTTGCATTTGCTGGATTTATTAGGTGTGGGTCAAATGTTAATATTTGTTTATTAATTCATTTTAATAAATGTCTTTAACGTTTATTTATTTTTTTTTTTAATTAATTTATTTTTTGAAATAATTCGTTTTAATTAAATATTATATTTATCATTTATTTATTTATTTATTTTAATATTGTAAACTAGTTGTTTTTAGATATTTTTGTTTAGATTTTTTTCAGATGATATTTTAATGTTAATATTTGTTTATTCATTTATTTTAATTTATTTATTTAATATTAACATATTTATTTACTTTTAAATGTGTTTGTTTTTAAAATAGTTTTAATTGTATTTTTAAATATTGATTGTCATTACATGAAAATTTGGTAGAATATCAAATGTTTTCATTACCAATAAATTTATTTCACATTTATTTATTTATTTATTTATTTATTTATTTTTTTTTTTATTATTAATTTAGTTTTTTTCAAATAATTACTTTTATGTAAATTTTAATTTATCACTTATTTTTATTTAAATTCATTAATTGGTTTACTTTTTTCTAAAATATTGAATGTCATTACATGAAAATTGGTCAGAATATGAAATGTTTTCATTACCAGGTTTCACCACTAGTTATTGCACATAATGTTGATTTCTTAACTCTTCTGAAGTTGTAGTTCTCACATTGCTATTGTGTTTTAAACAAAATAAAACACATAATAATTATCACAGGGTTTTACTGTTTTTGCTGTGTTTTTTATCCAGTAAATTCAGTCATATCGGACTCGGGCAAGACTCGCCAACCCCAAACCTTTGAACACTAGTTGTTTTTATTTATTTTTTGGTTGTAATATTTCTTGTCATAATGCATTTTTCTTTTTTTTTCTTTTTTTTGACAGTAAATTCATTCATAATGGACTTAAGCAAGACTTGCCAACCCCAAACACTAGTTGTTTTTAGATATTTTTGGTATTTTAGATTTTTTTTATTTAGTTTTTTTTTTCAGATGATATTCTTATCTGCTTTTCTTGAGGGGAAAAATTAATCTGCAGTGCTGGATAATTCACTGAAAAAACTACATGCAAGTTTCTGTGAATTTCCTGGATTCATTAGGTGTGGCTAAATTGTTAATATTTGTTTTTAAAATTTATTTTAATTAATTAATTTAATATTAATTAATTAATTAATTTTTAAATGTATTTATTTTTAAAATAATTAATTTTCATTGTATTTATTTTAATTCATTAATTGGTTTACTTTTTTCTAAAATATTGAATGTCATTACATGAATATTTGTCAGAATATGAAATGTTTTCATTACCAATTAATTTATTTCACATTTATTTATTTATTTATTTATTTAATAATTAGTGTTACTTAAATTTTATATTTATAATTTATTTATTTTTATTCATTAATTAGTTTACTTTTTAAAATATTGAATGTCATTACATGAAAAGTTGGTAGATTATGAAATGTTTTCATTACCAAGTTTCACCACTAGTTATTCCACATAATGTTGATTTCTTAACTCTTCTGAAGTTGTAGTTCTCACATTGCTATTGTGTTTTAAACAAAAATAAAACACATTTTAAAATACATTTTTAAACATATGTATTATAAAAACAATAATTTTAATATTATTGCAGGGTTTTACTGTTTTTGCTGTGTTTTTATACATTAAATTCAGTCATAGTGGACCTATGCAAGACTCACCAACCCCAAACACTAGTTGTTTTTAGATATTTTTGTAAATAATATTTCTTGTTAGTGCATTTTAGCTTTTTTTGGCCATTCAGATTATTCCCAAAAGACATTTTCTTGCCGTCTTTGACAGTGTGAGAATGGCAGTGCTGATTTTCAGCCTGGTGACTCGAAGGTTTGGAGCGCAGCCTAAGTATGTGTGGATAAGTAGATTCCGTCTGCATTATCCCCTCTTTTTCCAGGCACAAATGCCTCATGGGAAGACATCGCATTCTGGAGTTTGGAGGGTAATGAAGCCCTCTGTGACGCCTCTGAGCCTGGTACATTTCTTCTAGTGTCTGAATGCATGAATAACACATGGACTGTGACTGTGTACACTCACATCCATGAGGAATATAAGATCAGTCCTGAGCTAGAGCTGGACGCTGTGATGATATACACTGTCTGTCCATCATACCGCCCAGCGATATCCCGAAGCACTAAATATGTGGGGTTAGATTTGTGACATAATTCTGCGTGTAAAAGATCATGTTTGCTTAAGGGCTTTAACATGCGTTAACACTTTTACACACTAAGGATCATGTTTTGAGCGTGCACAATGGCTTGTTGAATATACATTAACATGTTTACACACAATAGAGCATGTTTTGAGTGTGCACAAGGGCTTGTTGCATACACATCAACACTTCCAAACACTAAAGATCATGTTTTGAGCATGCACAATAGCTTGTTGAATACACAAAAACACTTTAACACACAATAGATCATGTTTTGAGCGTGCACAATAGCTTGTTGAATACACAAAAACACTTTAACACACAATAGAGCATGTTTTGAGCGTGCACAATAGCTTGTTGAATACACGTTAGCACTTTAACACACAATAGAGCATGTTTTGAGCGTGCACAATAGCTTGTTGAATACACGTTAGCACTTTAACACACAATAGAGCATGTTTTGAGCGTGCACAATGGCTTGTTGTACACATGTAAACACTCCTGCACACAATAGATCATGTTTTGAGCGTGCACAATAGCTTGTTGAATACACGTTAGCACTTTAACACAATAGATCATGTTTTGAGCGTGCACAATAGCTTGTTGAATACACGTTAACACTTTAACACACAATAGATCATGTTTTGAGCGTGCACAATAGCTTGTTGAATACACGTTAACACTTTAACACACAATAGATCATGTTTTGAGCGTGCACAATAGCTTGTTGAATACACGTTAACACTTTAACACTCAATAGATCGTGTTTTGAGCGTGCACAATAGCTTGTTGAATACACGTTAACACTTTAACACACAATAGATCATGTTTTGAGCGTGCACAATAGCTTGTTGAATACACGTTAGCACTTTAACACACAATAGATCATGTTTTGAGCGTGCACAATAGCTTGTTGAATACACGTTAGCACTTTAACACACAATAGATCATGTTTTGAGCGTGCACAATAGCTTGTTGAATACACGTTAGCACTTTAACACACAATAGATCATGTTTTGAGCGTGCACAATAGCTTGTTGAATACACGTTAGCACTTTAACACACAATAGATCATGTTTTGAGCGTGCACAATAGCTTGTTGAATACACTTTAGCACTTTAACACACAATAGATCATGTTTTGAGCGTGCACAATAGCTTGTTGAATACACGTTATCACTTTAACACAATAGAGCATGTTTTGAGCGTGCACAATAGCTTGTTGAATACACATTAACACTTTAACACACAATAGATCATGTTTTAAGCGTGCACAATAGCTTGTTGAATACACGTTAACACTTTAGCACACAATAGATCATGTTTTGAGCGTGCACAATAGCTTGTTGAATACACGTTAACACTTTAACACACAATAGATCATGTTTTGAGCGTGCACAATAGCTTGTTGAATACACGTTAGCACTTTAACACACAATAGATCATGTTTTGAGCGTGCATAATGGCTTGTTGAATACACGTTATCACTTTAACACAATAGAGCATGTTTTGAGCGTGCACAATAGCTTGTTGAATACACGTTAGCACTTTAACACACAATAGATCATGTTTTGAGCGTGCACAATAGCTTGTTGAATACACGTTAGCACTTTAACACACAATAGATCATGTTTTGAGCGTACACAATAGCTTGTTGAATACACGTTAACACTTTAGCACACAATAGAGCATGTTTTGAGCGTGCATAATGGCTTGTTGAATACACGTTATCACTTTAACACAATAGAGCATGTTTTGAGCGTGCACAATAGCTTGTTGAATACACGTTAACACTTTAACACACAATAGATCATGTTTTGAGCGTGCACAATAGCTTGTTAAATACATGTTAACACTTTAACACACAATAGATCATGTTTTGAGCGTGCACAATAGCTTGTTGAATACACGTTAACACTTTAACACACAATAGATCATGTTTTGAGCGTGCACAATAGCTTGTTGAATACACGTTAGCACTTTAGCACACAATAGATCATGTTTTGAGCGTGCACAATAGCTTGTTGAATACACGTTAACACTTTAGCACACAATAGAGCATGTTTTGAGCGTGCACAATAGCTTGTTGAATACACGTTAGCACTTTAACACACAATAGATCATGTTTTGAGCGTGCACAATAGCTTGTTGAATACACGTTAGCACTTTAACACACAATAGATCATGTTTTGAGCGTGCACAATAGCTTGTTGAATACACGTTAACACTTTAGCACACAATAGAGCATGTTTTGAGCGTGCATAATGGCTTGTTGAATACACGTTATCACTTTAACACAATAGAGCATGTTTTGAGCGTGCACAATAGCTTGTTGAATACACGTTAACACTTTAACACACAATAGATCATGTTTTGAGCGTGCACAATAGCTTGTTAAATACATGTTAACACTTTAACACACAATAGATCATGTTTTGAGCGTGCACAATAGCTTGTTGAATACACGTTAACACTTTAACACACAATAGATCATGTTTTGAGCGTGCACAATAGCTTGTTAAATACATGTTAACACTTTAACACACAATAGATCATGTTTTGAGCGTGCACAATAGCTTGTTGAATACACGTTAACACTTTAACACACAATAGATCATGTTTTGAGCGTGCACAATAGCTTGTTGAATACACGTTAACACTTTAACACACAATAGATCATGTTTTGAGCGTGCACAACGGCTTGTTGTATACATGCGTTAACACTTTTGCACTGTAAAGATCATGTTCTGAGTGTGCAATAAACTATTGTGCATGCTCAAAACACAATCTTCCAAGGCATTTTTCATGCTCAAAACACCGAATTGTGTTTCTTTTGCACACAGAATTGTGTCACAAATCTAACCCCATATAAACACACCATGTTCGGCTGGTAATGTTGTAAATCTTGCTTTGGGTTTGTTTTTAACACATTATTGGTGGCTCATTGCATGTCTATCAGCTTTGTGAGGAGGTGATTGGCTGCTTTTTTTTTTTTTTTTTTCTATTGATGGACCAATTAGAATTCACCATATCAGCTCTTATTTTTGCCTGTTGTATTTTTGTGTTGCTATGTTTGGAATGGCAATCTAATTTAGCATTTTTATATGCATTCTGTGCAGATAAATAAAGGGACTAAGCTGACAAGAAAATGAATGAATGACTATCTGGGCTAGCGTTTTGTTGCTTTGTTTACACTGCCAGATGGGTCAGCGACAGGGGCTTTCACACTGCATGACTTTACATTAGGAAGAATCGCTGACAACTTTGTCCAAACTACGTCTCACAGCCAGAAACACGTCGTATATCTTTTGTTATTAACTACATAACAAGAAAGAAGCCTTTAACCCTATAAAGCCGCACGTATCATATTTAATACACGAGTTTCTAAGACCAATATAATATCAACCTGATCAATACTTTGTTTAAAAACCTGTTGTATATGATGTGATACTTGTATTCTCCCCCCTTGTGGATTTTTATGACACTGCAGGCCGTGGAAGGGCTTTTTTGTACCTTTTCAAAATGGCTACTTGTTTTAAAATACTCGAATGCTTTTTGGCTAAAAACTATTTGCTAATTTCAAGTTGTTAAAATAAGAATAAAATTTATATTGTTACTAATTTTATTAAATAAATGTCTTCTTGATTGAAACAAAGCATAATTACTTAATAATTAATTTATTTTGTTGCAAATAAATTGTGTTAAAAATCATGTATCAAATTTGATACAACAGGTATAAAAGGAGCTTTATTTCCGAATAATGATGTTACATTTCTGTAATGTAATCAATAAAATGCCTACTACAATGCAAAAACACTGTTTTTGGATGATTAAATTAATATAAATAGTGACTGAAATACCATTTTAAAATACATTGTGGGAGTTTTTACAATAATTTATAATCAATAAACTATATTGATCAATTTATGTGTATTTTTAGATGTCAAAAGAATAGAGGAAGATGATAGATAATGTCATCAGCATAATAGTCTATGGCAATTAAAGTGACAGAGAGAAGTTAGTGGAAGATGAGGATGCATGGCCATGCGTGATGATGGTCATTCAGACAGCAGTGATGAGGAAGAACATCAAGAAGAAAGTGTAGTTTAGACAAGCACAGAAGTAAAGCTCCCAACTACACAAACACAGAACACAGTCTGAAAGCAGTCAGCAACTGGCAATGCAAAAATGAAAGAATACAGATGAAGAAAAATACAATATCATGGTACATTTGTTGAGTTCATTGCATCTGCTGAGGACACACACCGACTGCTTTCTGACTGTGTTCTGTGTTTGTATTGTTGGGATCTCATCTACTTGTCTGGACTAAACTTTTTTCTTGATAATCTTCCTCATCACAGCTGTCTGAATGACCATCATCATCATGCATGGCCTGAGGACTCCATCCTTCCTCATCATCTTCCCCTAACTTCTCTATGGCACTTTAATTGCCATCTATCATTATGGACTCTGTATATGTACAGTATTGAAATAGTTTGCCACTGATGAAATGCTACTGGAGAACAAATAAGCCTGCACAAAATATTCAAAGAAGGCAAGTCTATAAACACAGATGCTAAAGACATTGAGAAAGTCCTAGGCATGTACATGAACATGCACCCCATAAAAGGTGCATGTTCATGTACATGTGCTTTTTTAATGTTAGAAGGCATGATCCTGATAATTTTCCAACATGGAGAAACCTGACAGAGATAAAAACACTGCACCAGCAAAGACTTCTCGCATCTGTGTACTGTGTAAATGTAAAGTGCATCTTTGCCTGAACAAGAACTGAAACTAATACTACCACAATGTGAAATAATAAAACACTGTAAAATGCTTAATGTAACAAAAAATAAAGAGATAAACTGCCTAAAATGTTCTCTTTTGTCAAAAAGTAAGGGCAAATCAATTTTTTTTTGTAATTAAAATTATCATTGTTTTGAGCAAAAAGTTGCACAAACGCCTGATGTATCAGATGTGATACAAAATAAATATCATTAAAAAAATGTATATGGCAAATTTATTTTTTATTTTTTGTTTTTGCTTAATGGTTTAATAAACATCCCAGATCCAGAAAATTAGAATTTTCTGACTATTTTTTGACAAGTCAGGTCTTACAGGGTTAATGGGGTAGAAAATGTACATATTTGCTTGCTTTGGCCCGCTTCAAGTCAACTGTATACAGTGTGAGTGCGACGTAAACATGCACTTTTTATTTCAACAAAACTTTTCTTAATAAAAAAAAAAAAAAATAGACAATTGAAAAAGAGTTACTGTTTTGCATCTAAAAAATTCACAGTAATCTGTCCTGGCTTACGGTCCCTGATCACCAGTTAACTACACATACATGGGGAGCTAATCTCATTTTAAAGCAATGTTATTGTAAAAAAGGATAATAAAAAAGCATTTAACAGTCCTGAATTTCACTCTGATTCCTTTATATACCCTGAAATAGTCACATTAAGCTTTCACTGGAAGATTATCATTGGATGAAAGCGCTAGCTGTGCATATACCCCATTATATTCTCACATAGCGTAACATAAACACACGTGTTTTAACCTGATTGGTTATAAGTAGGGCCAGACGGAATCTGCGGACGTTTTTTGCTATTTCTGCTGAGAATTTTGGAAAAAATCTGCGGATTTCTGCGGAATTATTTTAGGAGTATCCAGCGGAGTATCATAACTTACACTTTAACATATTAAATAAAAAATTAATTACTGAATAAAAACTGAATAAATTCCGATTCACACATTTACTCAAGTAAATAAACAGAATTTATGATGGGCTAAAAGACTGCAGAAATATGCAGAAATCTGCGGCAAATCCGCGGAAAATCTGCGGAATTCTGCGCGCGCAGATTCCGTATGGGCCTAGTTATAAGCATTTACGTGTAAGTGATTCTGAACAATATCTTGCAATGATTACTCAAGCATACAACAATTAGACAGCCACTAGGCTACTCTGAGCTGACCCCAGACCAGTGAAAATGATCCACCAGTTAATAGAACACACACACAAAGTACAATCTGTTTTATACCCAAGGCTGTTTCTTGCACTTTCAGCCATCTTATTAAAACATTCAAACCTGCAGCTTTATAATACACAAAAAGGGCCCTATCATATATATACCCGGCGCAATATGGCGCAAGCCGTGGCGCAATAGTTATTTGCTAGTTTCAGCTTGGCGCAAGAGTGGTTTTGAGGCGTTGCGCTACGCTGTTTAAATAGCAAATGCGTTAGCGCTCATATGTGCGCCCATAGACGTTCTGGTCTAAAAAGGAAGGCGTTCTGAGGCGGACCGCTGGCGCGTTGCTATTTTAAGAAACTATAATAGATTTTTCATTAGACCAAAACTAACCCGGTCTGAAGTCGAGCGCAGAGTTGCGCCTTGCTTACGCACTGCTTAATACACACAAGAGAGCAATAGGCAAATATCTTTACATATGAAAAAATTTTAATATTAAGGATATATATAGAATATAATAAGAATAGATGGAATAGATAATAGATAAAGGATTAAAATATTACAAAACATATTATTTTCTAGCCTACATAAATATGAAAAATCACTGCTTTTATGTCTTCTTCATCTCGGGAGGCTTTTTCAGTTCATTCATAACAATTTGCTTTTGTATAATGTTATTATTATTAGCAGTATTATTTATTATATCCATATTTATATTTGTTTTATTAAAAACAAGCTTAGATTTGTCCACCTGTCAGGTTTTAGACCATATGGGGCACAGCATGTGTTTTAGGATATAACTCAGGTTTTTGAACACACTTCATTATTATTGTTCATTTATTCGTTTGCTGGAAATTAGAACTGAATTTAGAAATAGTTTTGAAATGAATATTTGCGCTTAACAAACAAAAGTATTTATTTATAGACTAATTGATGTCTGTGCGTAAAGGTTTCCCTATCCAAGAGCGAATGTGAAAGTAGATCATTTATCTCTCATTCTCACGCAGTAGATGCTCTGTTTAACAGTTTTCTGTTAAAACACCTGAACTGTTTGCTTGTGAAATGCTCATTTTTTCCACTTAGACTTACTTTGCGTCCTGTAAATAGCGAATGCGCTCTTGGCGCGACACAGCTGGCTCTTAAAGGGAATGGGAGATGAGACTGTAATTGGTTTATTCTCAAAACATACCTATAACTCATTAAAAAAATAAACTCAACCCTTTTAGACCATGCGCCACGGCGCAAAGCAGATTTCCTGTCCTTAAATTAGCAAAAATGCATTCTGACACGACCTGAAAGCGTTTGCGCCCTGCGTTTAGCGCTCTGCGCATGGACCGTCAAAATAGAGCCCAATGTCTATAGCATACAAAGGAGTTTAATTAAAAAGAACACATTCAATGGCAAATAACTCTGCAAATAGTTGTTATTAATCCATCAAGAGTCCAATTCTACTTAAGAAGTCTCCACGACCTCTGATCTGGCTTAGTAGATCATTTGGTATAACAGAAAAAGCAATGACTCTCAAATTAATTTAGTTTTGCTCTGCAGAGGGATGACACTGAGGCCATCATATAATCTAGACTCTTAAACATTCAACTTTATTAATATTCATTAAGACATAAGAGCTTATACATCCATCCCGGAGCAGACGTCCATCAGAAAACCCACACCTTCAATTCTATATCTCATATTGACCAGGGTCGTGACCTTTATGCAAACAGCTGGATTTCAGTCATCCACTCCTGATGTTCACCTGTCACAGACGCACACGCATGTAAACCGCAGCTTACACACATATTACTGAGGTCACGCCCTTTCCATATGAGCTCTAATCTATCGGTCTGCATGCATATGTCTTTAAGCTGTATTATATGAGTTGTTTTTGTGCTGTTAGATGTGGCTGCGGTCTTGCGGACGGGCTCTACTCCACACGCAGCTGAACTGACCCGTCCCGAACGCTCGCCGGTCATTAAACATCGAGAACTGCCCTCCATCGGTGTAAAGTCCGGCTCCACGTCCAGCCCGACGCCACCCAGATCTGAACAAACACATCTGTCCCCGAAATCTGCAGCATCACAGCCGGCCAGCCCTCGCAAGAGCAGCCCCACACATGAGGTCAGAGACTATGCTGTAATACTCACTCATACTATATATATATATGTTCTGTCTGGTTATCGAATCTGATTGGCTGATAGCCGTGATGTACTTAAGTAATATCAGCACCCGTACAGCCTCTTTACCCTTTGTGTATTACTCCGCCCACATACAGCCAGCAAAAAGCAGACACTACAGATCTAAAGTTTACAAGATGCACGCTCAGCTGTTTAACTGTCAGCTTATGATTTGAGTCCAACGCTGAAGAAAGTAGTTCCTCATACAAAAGGGTTTTTGGGACTCTCCATGTTTGATTTTAATTGAAGGGATGGTATACAGTTTAACCCAAAGAATGAGCAGTCTGTCAGATGAAGAAGAGTCGGAGTCAGAGATTCAAATAAGTAAAATGAAGTTTACTGAAGATAGTTTGCAGTTTCATCAGCAGAAGCCAGCTTCAACACTCGCAATGAGTTCCTAGGCAGCTCTGCCTTACAGTACAACAATGCTTTAATTATACTCGTTACACCAGTCCAGAAAAGGTGGGATCCAGGTAAACAGTTGTCATTGGTTACAGCAAAAGTAGACGATTCTAAATGTGTGCGTTGATGAAGGATTGTATCTAACTCCGGATATGGATGTCCTAAATGTGTGCGTCAATAGAGAATTGTGTCTAACTCCAGATATGGATGGCGGCACGGTTCTTGGGGGTCAGGCAGGCCCTAAACTATTAGAAGCTGATCTCCGACCTGTAAAAAGCTGAATCATGGAGGCATACATAGACGCAAGAGACAATCTGTTGTGGAAACTCAAGGTTGTTTCGTTCAGCTGTCTTATCAAACTGGTTCAAAACTGGTTTAATCAACATCCGGCTACGATATCCTCACTACACACAAAGTCTATTTAGCATAAAAAGGAATTACTTTAAAAAGAATTAACAATTAAAACAGCTAAATTACTGTAGACAATATCATGACAAATCCGCTTGTTAAGTGTGACGTCACACCAAGCGGCTTCCGGGGTCCAAGCGCTCTATTCAACTGAATGGGGAGACTCATGAAATGGTAATAATAAACATTTACATAGCGATTTAAAGGGCCATGACACCCCCTCGTTTCAGCTGGGTGTTTTCACACCTCTACTTTGGAAAAAGTCAGAAAAGTGGGCGTGTCCAGCTCTGTTTAGGGGGGAGTGTCGGAGGAAGAAAAGTGGGATGGTGTGGGAGTGTCTATTTAGGTACGCGCGAGCTTCAGAGTCAAAATACACACACACACACACACACACACACACACACACACACACACACACACACACACACACAAGAAAGTGATGGTGTTTAACCTACATGGACTTTTGTAGTGGAATTATTTGCCAAATTATTAAATGTTGGACTTTAACTGCAGTTTGGCTCTTTCATTCAGGGAATTCATTCATGCCCCTCGCAACAAACGAGATATTTGATTCGAGGAACTGCTCTAAGCGTGTATTTTTCATGCAACGTTTGATACCGCACGGCGAATGAGAGAAAAAAACCCTCAGCATTTCCCGGAAACTTAGATGCACACGGCAGGTAGCGTCAGGAAGCCGGGTGTGTTATTCCGGTCACTGAATGCGGTGAAAACCCTACACGAGGTTAAAGTTTGGTTGTGGTGCTAACATGTTTACACTCGGTGCAATAGTTAACTTAATTCGATACGAACAAACTGAATAAACAAAGAGCACTGGTCGCTCACTTACCAAATCTGTAGAGACAGGACAATCACCAGCAACTAGAGCCGCGTCTTTATTAAGAGAATACTACAAGCGAATCCGCATCTCAGCGTTTGCAGATGAGAACAGCTCTCAAGTAAACAATGTTCCTCCTTAGACACGCAAGTTATTGTTGTCGAGCGTCGCGTACACTGTTAATCCACACGTGAGTCTGAGCTCTCACAGAGAGAAAATGAAAACAAAACTTCACTGCAGCAAACTATAAAAGCAACACTTCACGCTTGTTTTGCCAACACAACGTGGTGTGAGTGTCGTCTAAACACTGTGACAGTAATGAATATTAATAAAGTTGCACAATAGAGCGCGCTGATTGGTTTGAACCAAGCTTTACTCATGCATTAATGCAACACACTGTAAGACGTAATAAGACACACTCTGGCACAGACGCTCAGTCTGCACGCTGGAATACACGCTATTATGTCATGGCCGTGACGCAGCTTCAAAAATTAGTTTCAAACCAGAAGTACGAATTTGCTTGAAATAACGCAAAAACAACCAATTTACACTTTTTAGTGAAATATAGGTGTCCTAATAGTGTTACTAGCAGTGTGGGACACATATACCACTGTCAACAGCTCAAAACATGTGTTTTGATGTTTCGTGACCCTTTAAGGCTTTCGAAAATCACGATCGCAATATATATATGTCCATGCCTAATATCCGATAGCCAGAAAGTAATTAATTTTTTTATAAATTGTGAAAATGTTGATATTTGTTATGCAGCAAGCCCAGAGATTGTTGTGTACACTATGATTTTATGTAAAATTAACTTTAATGTGTGATAGGAATAAAACGTGATCATAAACGAATGATTTCTCCACTCAAATGAATGGCGGCTTGCATGTCTCCTGGACTGGAGAGGAGCTAGGACACTGAACATTCTTACATAAAGCAGTGTGTTAACTTATTTATTAGTTAAAATCAATTCAAAGTTAAGTAATCATTCAAATAATTATGTTTAATAAAAATAATGAGAAACAAGATGATAAGAAAAGGATAATCGTTGATCCATGCTGAGACTGATTGGAAGGTATAAATCCAAATCCTTCATGATATATAGTCTGGGTTGGTGTGGTATATAACACTACAGAAACATTGTAATAAACTGCAGCACACTTTCTGTTATTTTACAGACTTATTCCTCCATATATTATCTCTTCTTATACATTATATCAATCTAAATGACTGAAATGTCAATAAAATTCGCTTTGAGATAAATGTTCCCATAATGCAATTTATAAATGTAAATAAATGGAAAATTTCCCAGGGATGGGTTGCGGCTGGAAGGGCATCCGCTGCGTAAAAACCTGCTGGATAAGTTGGCGGTTCATTCCGCTGTGGCGACCCCAGATTAATAAAGGGACTAAGCCGACAAGAAAATGAATGAATGAATAAATGAAAAACACAAACAATGGAAACGGTTATAAACAGATATTTTCACAGTGCAGTGAAAGATATATATATTAGGGTGTTTTCACATCTGTAGTTCGGTTCATTTGGTCCGGACCAAGGGCACTAAATGATACATTGTTGCATTTTCTGCCGTCTTTGGGTCGCTTTCACACCACACTGCTGGCTTTGGTCTGAACTAGTTGAAAAGAACCAAAAGGCTGTCATCTGACAAAATCCACATCTCTCATTGGCCAGATGTTGTTGAATGTATTTCCTAATCTGCTTATCGATTGGTCAGAATTCACGTGTGGGGAAAATGCCAATGAACTCCCACAAGTAAACGGCCAATTGCTGACTAATTTCATTGGCATATGACAATCGCTTCAGCTCCAACTTCAGACACGCCCTCTGTAAAGCGTTGACGCTGAAGCCCCATGTGAACGTAAGGAGCGTAAGGCACTAGGCCTGCGGCCTCAAGCCAACATACGCCTCTCACCAGTGCCAATATTCAACCATTTCACACTGCATGGCAGATGTTGTTGAACAGTTTCTAAACTGCTTATCGATTGTTCAGAATTCACGTGCAGGAAAACGCCAATGAACTCCTGCAAGTAAACAAAACCGGCAGACACAAAATGTCGCTTTTTACTCTGGAGGGACGACTGCGCTGCTGATTGTATCCCTGCTTTAGACAAACTATAAATTACGAAAATGAAGCGCGGCTGCGGCCGGAAAACAGTGTTTAATGCATCGCTCGTCAGTTCAGGAGGAGGCGTGAATTAATTTAGCTAAACTGTGATATGGTCATCTTGCGTAAATATTACCATCAGCTAATAGAGTGGAAGAACCATGACGTCAATTTGTATGTGTTACGTTATAGAACGTATTAATTATTTGTTTGTTTATTTTATATATATATATATATATATATATATATATATATATATATATATATAAATATTATATATATAAATATTATATATATACAGATTTGTGTTTTGTTTATGCATTTGGAGCTGATGTTGTGTTGTGCGCTGTGGAGCATGCGCAGCTTTCTCTCTCTCTTTCTCTCTCTCTCTCTCTCTCTCTCTCTCTCCCCCTCCCACTAGAGCTGCGCTTGATTGCGGTCCGGCCGTGTTGCGTGTGGGAGCATATATAAGCTGGAGGAGAGGAACAATGGGGAGATCTTTCTGCTCGGTGCAGGTCGCAAATCTCTGTCGTGGTCGTCGCCGCCGCTGTTGTTCCGAGCGTCTCCTATCTCCTGCCCCAAATTGTTGGTTGACTTGGTGTGAATTGATCGATTTCTGTTACTGACAATTTAATTATTTTCTAAAACGGCTCTCTGTTAAATCTGAACCTATTGGCTTTTCTGATTAAATATTTATATATATTATTTTTGGTTAGAAACAGAGGCGGTAGGTTGGGAATCGCCATTTACTTTAAAACGTTTTCTCCTGGTTTGTGGTAGCAAGGGAGAAAGGGAAGTTTGCTGTAATTTTTTTTTGGGGTACTTTTATTTGAGCAGGTAAGTTAGAAGTATTTCCCCGCAAGTTAGCTGTCTTTTTGAGTGTTTTTGTTATTTTGGCCTGGATTCCCTTCCGAAGAGATGCTTCTATCTTTGTTGTCTGAGTAAATAATAAATATTGTTACTACTTGATCAGCGTTGTGATTATTGTTGGGACAGGAGAAGGGGAAAATCCTAAATTGAGTATTTGACTTTATTTCTTTGTTTATTTACACTTCTTATTGTTCCCACCAACCCTAGACTGGTCGGGACGTAACATATGCAAAAACTCGGAAGCGAGTTAGCGTTTTAGCAGTTCCGGTTCCCTCGTCCCAAAGTCATACCTTAAATAAGGTTTGTGGCTAAAACAAACTCGAGATACTTTCACATTTTCTTCTACGACATAAAACACATCAGCTACTTCACACTCTTGATTTTTTACATCGGTTATGCTTCTATAAAAAGACGGTTGGTATAAAGTTGCTAAATGGTACTACAAGCGGTATGGGAGACATTATACGTCATCGAGCTGATCTGTTCTGGAGCGCAGCTCGCTTGTGATGGGCGTTTGGATTTGTGTGTTATTTTAGTATTTTCATGAATAGTATTTTATAATTTGTAGTATTATTCTAATTGGTAAGTCATATTGTGTGTAGATAATGCCTTCACTTGTAAAGGCTGTCGAGACAGACTAATTTGTTGATCATTTATTTTATTAAATGATATTATGAAGATACTGCGTACCAGTGCAGCCTGTCTCTTTTCTGCCCTCAGTAACGCAAACGTGTGAATAAATGTGTAAAAATAAATACATGTTATTTATTATATATTATAAATTGATTTTTAGTTGTTTTTTTTCTTCATCTGAACACATTTAACTCCGTCATAACTGCAATATTTAGACTCCCACTGAAAATCATGAATGGCGTCTCTGAGTTTGCCTTGCAGTGTTTCTCTGAAGTTGAGCTGTAAAGTTGAATAACTGTTCTCAGGTCAGAGTGCAGAGGCTCTGAGAGCACGTGCAGCGCTCTAAAGCTGATATTCACTCAGATAATCTGGATTATGAAGGTTGTAGTAGTTGTAAGTGATTATCCATAAAAGGTTTTACCCTTGAGCTATAAATACTGCCTGCATGGCTCCATTTACTTCTTACTGCATCACTATATTTAGAGGATTTCAGCCGCTGACTCGGCACTTTTACTAAATGACACACTTCTTGTTATTATTGTTCCCTCCTTACACCACCTGACACAAGTCTTGTGGCCTATCCAAGTTTTAGGAACAGCAAATAATGACTTGACTTCTAGTTGATCATTTGGTGTCAGAAGTGTCATAAATGAAAGGCAAAGGCCTCTAGATTTTGCTTATTTGAGCACAATAAAAAATATGATCATGGCTTGATTATTAATGATGTCATTAGGACAGTAAGCTCTGACTCTACTTAGACTAAAGTCTCATCACTGAACAGAAATAATGTCCAGTATAGAATATAAAGTCCTGCTGCAGTGGAGACAGAATGAATATTGTGTGTGACTCCATCATGAGCTTGGAGGACTGCATCCATACATCTCTGACATGACTCAAATCACTGATTAATAAAGTCATCTGGAATGAAGAAGAAAGCGTTCCTGCACGACTCCCAGAGTTCATCAAGACTCTTTGTGTTCATCTTCAACGCCTCCTCCTTCATCTTACCCCAGACATGCTCAATAATGTTCATGTCTGGTGACTGGGCTGGCCAATCCTGGAGCAGCTTGACCTTCTTTGCTTTCAGGAGCTTTGATGTGGAGGCTGAAGTATGAGAAGGAGGGTTTGTGGGTCTGTGAGGGTCTGTGGTTTGTAATGTAATGGGCAGCACAAATGTCTTGATACCTCAATCTGTTGATGTTGATCATCCACTCTGCAGATCTCTCGCACGCCCCCATACTGAATGAACCCCAAACCATGATTTCTCCTTCACCAAACTTGACTGATTTCTATAAGACTCTGGGCTCCATGCTGGTTCCAGTAGGTCTTCTGCAGTATTGGCGATGATTGGGATGCAGCTCAACAGATGATTCATGGGAGAAATCCACCTTCTTTCCAAATAATCAACTAGAATTCAAGTTATTATTTGTTGCTCTTACAACTGAGATCCACGACAAGATATTTATCAGGTATCCTATATTAGGTAGCCTTAACTATTATGTACTCGCATTAAAACATAAATACAATGTACTTACTGTGATCATATGGTAGTGGAGAAGACTTGAGGAGGGATACGGTTATGGGTAGCTTTAAGGCTGATACTTAAAGATTTGGGGCTTGTGGAGCTGTGCATGGATGTATTTGCTCTTCAGTGTTAGGACTTTCAGCGGTGAAAACTAAACCACACTGAACTGAACTTCAACTCTGAAATCTGAACTACACAGATTCAATTTACTATAATCTTCTATGTTCAGCTGATTTGACACAGTCTACATTGTGAAAGTGCTATACAAATAAAGATGAATTAAATGAATATGAATATTTTATGATCTTGTTTTCAGTGGAACAAACTGTATTTATCATAATAAAGGTCTCATTAAAAGTGTCATTACTCTGTTAAATCGTTTTTAAGAGCGTCATTAATATTTAATGACTAATTCAGCTTGTACCACTGTAGTTGAGATTAAGATTTTTTTAGTGATGCTGTTATAAATCATGCCACATTTATGTGTGTTTGTGTGTGTGTGTTTCAGGTGGACACTGCTAGTGAAGTGGAGGAGCTGGATATTGATGTTTCTCCAGCGCCGTATTCAGTCAGTAAAGCAGCAGCGAAACTCCAGGTCTTCATCGCGCGTTACAGGTCAACACTATTTCATTTATTTGACATGGAAATCACAGTTGGACAAACCATCCATTTGTTTGAGTGTAACGGCAGACTTGCTCATTTTCAACACCTGTCCAAGAGAGGCTTGACATATACAGTTAAAGTCAGAATTATTAGCCCCCCTGAATTATTCACCCCCCTGTTTATATTTTTTCCCCAATTTCTGTTTAACAGTAAGCAGATTTTTAACATGTTTATAATCATAATATTTGTAATAACATAATAATAACAATATATAAATATTTATTTTATATAATATATAAATATTTAAACATAATACTAATAAACATAATAATAAACATAATAATAATAATATTTATTTTATCTTTGCCATGATGACAGTAAATAATATTAGACTAGATATTCTTCAAGACACTTCTATACAGCTTAAAGTGACATTTAAAGGCTTAACTAGGTTAATTAGGGTAACTAGGCAGGTTCAGGTAATTAGGCAAGTTATTGTATAATGATGGTTTGTTCTGGAGACTATCGACAAACAAATTAGCTTAAAGGGGCTAATAATATTGACCTTAAAATGGTGTTTAAAAAATTAAAAACTGCTTTTATTCTAGCCGAAATAAAACAAATAAGACTTTCTCCAGAAGACAAAATATTATCAGACATACTGTGAACATTTCCTTGCTCTGTTCAACATAATTTGGGAAATATAAAAAAAAAAAAAAAAAAAAAACAAGGGGGTTAGAATAATTCTGACTTAAATCCCAATGTATCATAAAGGTAATAATAAAGAAATATTTAGAAAAATACATATACACAGCATTAAATGTTACTTATTGATAGCGCACTGTACAAATATTTAACCTGTTAATTAATAGGTTTTTAGAGAAAGTCATTTTTTAGAGGAAATCAGCCTCTGACTTGCAGATAATTTACTGTATTATTCATGTTAAACTGGGAAATGTGTTTGAAATGTAAACCTGTCTCTGATTTGTGAATGCAGTTATAATCCTTATGATGGTCCTAATGATAACCCGGAGGTGGAGCTGCCGCTCACTGCAGGAGAGTACATTTACGTCTATGGAGACATGGATGATGACGGATTCTACGAGGGTGAGGGGTTCAATTTTTATTAATATTTTTTATTTACAGCTGAAAACATGCATGTATCAATGCAAAATGTACAGAAATATTTTTTTTTTATTTTTTGTAGGCATCAAAAATATATTTTCTAATTAATAAGATTTTTTCATAAACAACATTTATCCTAAATTTTTCACTTCACACGGCAAAAAAATGCTTTTCAATATTTTGTTTCTCAGCAAAATATCAAAAAAATTGTAAATCAAGAAACATTTTCTAGACAAGCAAAAATATTTATTTTTAAAATGATATCTTTAGAAATATTATGAATAATTTAAGTGAGTTTTTCTCCCTTAAAACAAGATAATAAACAATATAATAATAATAATAATAATAATCATAATAATAATAATGATAATTATAATAATAATTATTATTCATACAATTACATAATGATATCATCAGGCAATAATGTCTCAATACAAAGTCATGCTTAAAAAAACACTCTTTCTAACCTCCGCAGGTGAGCTGATGGATGGCAGAAGAGGTCTCGTTCCCTCAAACTTCGTTGAGCGCGTATCAGACGATGATTTCATGAGCTCGCACACGCACCAGGCTGGTGATGCATCCCATAATTCCCTTCAGGAGAGCAGCTTCCATAGCGGCAGCGATCGGTTGCATCAGCACCACCTAAGATTCGCCCACAGCGCCTCCGACAGGACGGACACCTCCACGACGGCATCAGCATCAGCTCCCAAATCCCAAATCCCGCTCACAAACGGCCTGGATCTAGATCTAGAGGAGGTCGGGGTGGACACTGTGCCTTACCCCCGAAAACTAACACTAATCAAACAGCTAGCTAAAAGCATCATCATTGGCTGGGAGTGTCCGCTAGTTCCGGCCGGATGGGGATTAGTGTTTAGCTATAACGTCTATGTGGATCATGAGCTGCGGATCAACGTGCCATTCGGTACCCAAACGAAGGCGGTTTTGGAACGGCTGGATTTGGCGAAGAAATCGTATCGGGTTGCGGTGCAGTGTCTGACAGAGCATGGAAACTCGGATCAGATGCGCTGCTGTATGCTGGTCGGACGGGACGTGTGTGTGGCACCCAGTAACCTGCGTGTTGAGCGCGTGACGGCTACCTCCGCTAGTCTGACCTGGCTGCCTAGTAACAGTAACTACGTGCACATCGTGTCTTTGAATGAGGAGGAGTGTGAGCTGGTCAAGGCGGGATGCTACTCTCTGTGCCTCAGTAATCTGACTCCCAGCATGCATTACAGTGTGAAAGTGGAGGCTCGGCCGCACCGCACCGCATGGGAGCTGCCGCCCGAGTGCCGAGAACGAAAAACCGCTCTGACCTCTTTCACGACGCTGACTGCAGGTGAGGATATTCTCATTTCAAGAGTTCACACTTAGCTGATGATTGATTCTAAAGTATGTTTGGCATGCTGTCCCGGGAGAGAGCCCTGAGCTCATAAGATCCTCGAGCCCGGGGCTCCCTCCCGTTGCAAGGCGAGTGGGGAGTTTGAGCTCAGGTAGATCTGGAAAACTCCCCTGCTGTAGTAGCTAATGAACAGATAGTGATTGCTCTTAAGAGATAAATATTTACTAGGCATGACTATGGTGCCAGTTTGGATTAGTCGATTAACTGAAGTTGCATGTTATAGTTATATTATTTTGTATCATTTTTAGTCCTTTGGTATGCAGTGAGACACGGTCAAATATTTTGCTGAACAGATCCACTACTTTTGACGCTCATAAATTATCATAAATGTCCCTGTGTTGCAGGTATTAGGAGGTTAGCTTAGTGTCTTTAGTAGACTTTGGCATTCGGTGTTCGTGGAAAGTAAGAATAATTAATAAATCCACATGAAACAGTCCCTTAAAGTGACGTTGTGTCTTCAGTTTTGCACTAAGGCGATTTTTGCACTCACACTACAAGCGTACCGTGCTACACTCTAACACACCTCTTCCAACCGTGCCAGGGCTGGCCAACTTAAACGTGCCTGGGCATGATTCAGAGCACTCACACACACTTATCAAACAAACCGGGAAACGCGCCCAGGCATGGTTTGGATAGCCTAGTGTGAGTGCACCCTAACATAATCAAAGGGGAGTACATATGAACAACACACAAGTGTTAATGTTCAGTGTTGATGTTGAAAAAATTAAATGTGCATCGCTAACCTGTGCCCTTGTTTGATAGGTCCTCCTGATGCACCTCTGGATGTCCAGCTGGAGCAGGGTCCGTCTCCGGGAATAGCTCAGATCAGCTGGCTGCCTGTTACGATTGATGCTGCTGGGACATCTAATGGTGTCCGCGTCACTGGCTACACCATCTATGCTGACAAGAAGAAGGTGAGTGACATCATTAATTTCCTAAATCTTTATTTGCTGAAACACTCCACTGTTTTAATCCTGAAAAATGTATATTATTATTAATATTATTATTGTTGTTGTTATTATTATTATGATTTATTATTATTATTATTATTATTGTTGTTGTTTTTTATGATTAATTGTTATTATTATTACTATTATTATTATTATTATTGTTGTTATTATTTAACTATTTATTATTATTATTATTAATAATATAATATTATCATTATTATCATTATGATTTATTATTATTATTATTGTTATTGTTATCATTATTATTATTGTTGTTATTATTGTTATTATTATTTATTGTTGTTGTTATTTATTATTTATTATTATTTTTATATTATCATTATTATTTATTATTATTATTATTACTACTATCATCATTATCATTCATTCATTTTCTTGTCGGCTTAGTCCCTTTATTAATCCGGGGTCGCCACAGCGGATTGAACCACCAACTTATCCAGCAAGTTTTTACGCAGCAGATGCCCTTCCAGCTGCAACCCATCTCTGGGAAAATCATTATTATTATTATTATTATTATTATTATTATTATTATTATTATTATATTATTATTATTGTTATTATTTTAATTATTATTATTATTATTATTATTTATTGTTGTTATTAATACTGTTGTTGTTGTTGTTATTATTTTTATATTATTATTATTATTAATAATAATAATATTAATAATAACGTGAATGTGTCTAAATAAAATAGACATTTTAAAATAAAATTTTATGAAATGTCATTAAATAAAATTATATGAAAGGATTTAATATGTAATATGACATGATATGATTTGATATAATAGGATTTGATATATGATACGACATGATATGATTTGATATGATACGGTAGGATTTGATATATGATATGATATGATAGGATTTGATATGATATGATATGTTATTACATCATATGATCTGATATTATAATATCTATAATATGATTTGAAACTATGATAAGCTTTGTTATATGATGTGACTTGATATTTGGGTTGATATATGATTTGATTTATGTTTTGAAATGATTGATTTGATATGTGATATGAATTAGTAGATGATATGATTTGAGATATGATATGTTATTAGAGGATATGATCTGATATGTTCTGATTTGATGTTATATATGATATGATTTGATATGGTATAATATGATTTGATAAATGATATATGTTATTATATGATATAATATATGATAGGATAAGATTTGATGTATAATGTGATTTGATATTTGATTTGATATTTGACATGATTTGATATGATTGATTTGAAATATGATAAGATTTGGAATGTTTTAAAATATGATATATGTTATGACAGTCATACACTTCGGTTACACGTTTATACAATCACCCATGACCTTAACAAATAAATATTAAATAAGAAATAAACTATGGAATAAAAATAAAATAAAAACTGCAGCTGTAGAAAAATAGAGCTATGGAAAAGAAGAATATTCATTGTCCATGGGAGCTTTAAACAAGCTTTTTTAAAATAGTTTTAAACTTATTTTAATAAAACAAGTCTTCTGAAAGTAACCCTTTTTTATTTACTGTTAATAAGGTATTAGAGGTGTCGTCACCCACAGCAGGCAGCGCTCTGATTGGTCAGTCTCAGATCCAGACGCTACAGGCGGCCCGTGAGCTCACCGTCCGGACCATGTCAGCGTCTGGCGAGTCGGTGGACTCACTGCCAGTGAATGTGCCCGCCAAATTGCCTGCAATCATGTCCGGTGCCTCGTTACCTCAATGCCAGCCTGTGCCAGCTGCCGCCGCCAGTGTCCTCACAGCTAGTGCCAACCCAGACCCTGCTGTCTGTGCCACGTCTCTCTCTGCTGCCAAAACACCCATTCTGCCACATGCTGCTACGCTAGACGAACACACCGCTGGTCCTGTTCGAGGAGTCTTTATTAACACATCCAAAACAATCGTCCATGAAGCGCCCGCGTCTCCTGCATCCTATGTAGATGCCTGGGCAAACCCTTCATCTGCTGCCCCGCTGACGGTGGAAATGCCAGCACAAGAAGCACCACCAACATGTGCCTCATGTTCTGACACAATGGTGAGTCTACAGTCTTAAAGGGCTCCTGTTTTACCCCTTTTACAAGATGTCAAGTCGTTGTTGTCTCCAGAATGTGCCTGTAAAGTTTCAGCTCAAAACACCTGTCAGATAGATTATCATACGATGTTGAATATGCCCATTTTGGGCTCAGAGCAAAGTGTAGCTGTTTTTGTAACCTGTGCCTTTAAATGCAAATTAGCCGGTTCTCCCCACCCAACGTTCCCAATCAAGGCTTTATCAAAACTCTGCAGCTTTCCATGACTGAACTTGCCTACCCCTGGGATAGAAATCAGTAGTGCAATTGTTGTTTGTGAACTAAAAAAGCATCTCTATCAACAGGTGAGTGTATCTGCCCCCATGGTCACACCTGCACCTATGGTCTTGCCCGGACCTGATGCCACACCAACACCTACACCTGTACCTGTTCCCTTGGCCACAGCAGTGCCCATACCCACACCAGTGTCCATCTCAGTGCCAGCTCCTATGGTTGTGCCGGCACCTGCCACCATACCTGTTTCCATGTCTCCGCCCATACATTCACCTACTGTTACACCTGTGTCAGTGCCAGTGCAGTCTAATATAGTGACCCCTGCAGTGATGATCCCCAGCAGAGAGACAGACAATCCAGGATCTCTGCGGCATGTTGCCTCCATCTCCGACTTCTTGGAGGACCCCTGTGCCAAACTTCATACACCTCCGCCCCCTTGCCCCAAAGTCAGCATCCCAAACGACCCTCTTGATGTCACATCTACACATTTGCTAAGGCCTCCGGCTCCGTCGCCCTTTGAATCTGAGCCTGATGAGGATAGGGAAAACACCAGGCTTGTGTCCATTGAGGAGTTCCTTCAGCCTGTACCTCAGCCTCGACTAAAGGTCAGTGTCGGAATCATTTCTGGACACCATGTGTAAAATGGTTGTATTGTCTTTGTTAAGATGACCAGTACATGTTGTCGTAGTGAAAGGGTAGGGGTGTGAACCTACACTTGTCTCACCGTAGTGTGCCACCCGTACACGCATCTCATCCTCCCTCGCCATAGTATGTTGATTGTACATGTGTCCCCCACCCTTGCCATAGCATTCTACTTACACATGTGCCCCTTCCCTTGCCATAGGATGCTACTTTCAAGTGTCCCCCCTCCTATAGTATGTGACTTGCACACACATCTTGCCCCCTAGGCTATATTATTCTACCATGTCTCGCCCCTCCCCCTCCATAGTATGCTACTCACACACACATCTCACTCCCCCTCACCATAGTATGCTACTTGCACATGTGTCTTACCCTCCCTCGCAATAGTATGCTACTTGCACACGAGTCCCCCCTCTCCTTCCATAGTATGCTACTCACACATGCGTATTGACCCTATTTCTATATTATGCTACTTACACATGCATCTTACCCCCTCACCTTAGTATGCTACATGCTCGCACATCTGCCCCCTTCTCCATAGTATGCTAATTGCACATGTCTCCCCATTTCCATTCTTGCACATACGTACCCCTTGCTGTTACAGTAGCTGCCACACTACCATGTCAAATGACATCAGAAGAACATCATGGTTACAACATGGTTATGGTCTCTAATCCGATGCCAATTCGTTCTCGTCTGCGTCACAATGCATCGTAGAAACAAAGCATTTTGACTCCCTTAAGGGTTTTTCAGTTCTGCTTCAGCAGGGCCACTGTTCTGCAATGTTTAGCTCCAAATCCAGTTAAACACACCCCTCTCAGCGTATCAAGAACGTAGATAGGAGTGTTTGGCCAAGTTGGAACTAAAATTTAGCAAAAAGTTGACCCTTCCGGGAGCAGGATTGGACAACCTGTGCAGGTGTCACATTAACCTTATTGTTTCTGTTGTACACATTTAGGTTTATGCTGGTGGTCATATGAACCCGCCGCCAGACTACCATGGGGAGAGCAGTCGGTCTGATCTGTCTGACATACTGGAGGAAGAGGAGGAAGATCTGTACTCTGAGCCTAGCATTGACGTCCTTCCCAGAGGTTATAGTACAGCTCAGGGCAGGGTAGGTGCATGCATATGAATGCTCTAGTGTTTCTCAGGGAATATTTGGAGAATCTATTAAGTCATTTTGCGATGTGGCTAGTGTCAGGTTACAATATTGGGATTGCATTGTGTACTCTGGCTCACTCAGTGTAACTGTTGATTTGAAAATCTCACTATGCTCTGACTGGCTGTGATTGTGCTGTGTGATGAAGCATTTTTGCTAGCCATACTTGTCATTTATGTTCTTTCTGTTTTTAAATTCCCTCTGTTGCATTTTAATTTTCTTCTTTCTTTTTCTTGTTTTCCTTTTCTTTCCACTTTTTACACCAAACAAAACCGACCATTTTCTCATCCATATATTCTCAATCGATTACTTCATTCATACCCTGATAACCCTCAATGCTTCTTTAAAACAACCTCAGTCTGAAATGTGGGAAACTGACAGCGAGGAGGAAGTTTTGGAGAAGATTATAAAGCTGCCCCCTCATGCCTTCCACAACAAGCAGCTCTTCAGCATCCCAGAGGTCACAGAAGAGGAAGACAACACCGAATCAGAGCCATATGCTAGACCTTCCCGAACCTCTTCCTTCAAGAACCAGCATTGTGGACGTCCCCCGTACCACAGTCATAAGCATAAAACCGAACCTGAAAAGTCTGTAGTGAGGTACAAAGGGACAACAGCAGTCAGGTCTAGACCTAAAGTGCACTATTCCGACACGGTAGACACCTACAACTACCTAGATGAGGAAGAGATTGATTTGGACTCTGACAGTAGCCTGTATGCTGCGCCTAGTTCTGGAAATGGGGGTCTGCGCCGGACATCACACAAAGCACGTGGTGACCGACTCAGAAGAGAAGCTTTGCTACGTAGCCAGATGACATCGGACCTTACTGGCATGGTGGCAGGAACATCGCAAGGGCCTTATTTACTTAGCAAGACTGTACACCGCATTAAGTCACCAACCGGATACTCAGCAGAGATTGATGTAGAGTATGGCACTGATAACGATGAGGAGCCTCAGATGTTTGACCCTGGAGAAGTGGTTTTAGAGCAGATGAGTTCAGAGTGGTGGGTGGAGGGTGGTAGCAATGAATACCACCACTTGCCCCCCACTTCCAGATCCCAGCCAGAGCTGCCCACAAGCAGCCACTCATGGGTGGGTTGTCCTCTGTCCATCCATCTCCCATTATACCTCAGCCATTTTTCCTTAAGAAGCTTTCTTGGAAAAAAATTCCCAATCCTTTAGATATAGAGATGCCTAATCCTGTTCCTGAAGATTTACTGTCCTACAGAGTTCAGCTGCAACCTTGATCAAATGCACCTGTCTTTAATTATCAAGTGCTTCTTCAGATCATATAGGGTTGTTTTTAATTAGGGATGGACTCTGCTGGAAGGTATATCTCCAGGAACAGGATTGGGTGCACCTGCTTAAAAGTATTGCTGAAACCTTTTGCATCCTAAAATGTGTGCAAGTTTGCACCCACAATAGTCACTATCAGTTCAATGTGGCTTCAATTGTAGCATTCACAGTTTGGAGCGGGTTCTTAAAGTTGGCAATAGCAATCTCAAAGAAACTAGGCAATGGACCCTTCTGAATGCCCCACCACACTTCTGAGTCAGCCATGGTTCTAAGATGGGTGCGAATTTGCACCCACAACAGTCACTATCAGTTCAGTGTGTCTTGACTTATAGCATTTATACTTTGGAGGGGTTTTTTAAAGTTCTTCAAGCTCCGCCACACTTCTATCCGGCATCCAAAATCAGCCATGGTGAAGCTTTTCTGGGAACTTGTTCTCTGGGTTGCAAGTCCCTTATGCAGACATTCCAAGTCTCCCAGAAGTCTCTTGCATATGCATAGTGACTCCCTGATGCCTGCAAATGAGTGATAATGTCTTGTAAATGGAGGCGTCAACAACTCCCAGCAACACCCACCCACCCCTTCCCCTTCTTCAAATTCTTCAAATACAGCTTGCGCAACTAGCCCTCTACACACACGTTGCATGCCCGACCAACACCCACCAGGCCATATCAACGCCTCCCACCCCATCTATCCCTTCCCAAGCCAACCACCCTCCCATTCTACCAAAAGGTCACTCAACCAACGGCTGGTCCACCACCCATATATGATTGACGTCGCCCCCAGAAATTACTTTGCCCAACTTGGGATGTCTGCATATGAGCATGTTACTCTACTACAGGGGTCACCAATCCTGGTCCTGGAGGGCCGGTGTCCCTGCAGGGTTTACTTCCAACATGCCTCAACACACCTGCCTGGATGTTTCAAGAATACCTAGTAAGACCTTGATTAGCTTGTTCAGGTGTGTTTTTTAGGGTTGGAGGTAAAATCTGCAGGACACCGGCCTTCCAGGAACAAGTTTGGTGATCCCTGCTCTACTATGAAGCTCGTCTGACAACATGGTGGACAGTGATTGGGGTACAGAATATTGGCATTACAATTAGCTGGATTGCCTGTCAATTAAACTGCCACCAAGGGTCAATTCCATTTTCAATCATTTTAGTTTTGAGAAAGTTTGGACAGTTATATAGCCTTCACCACAGGTCCACCATAGTGACTCGGCTGTGGATGCAGAAGGTTTAAGCCTGTACATCAGATACTTAGAAGTTGATTGTATACCCTACACCCCTTATCCCAGTCTTTAGGCAAAGCTTTATCATATTTGTAGTTGTCCACCTGACTGCATTGCTCTGCATATTTGTCTATGTATTAGTCTTGGCACAGTTTGGTTAAAATGTTGCTGTGTTGTGATTGTGGCTATGCATTATCATTTAGCAGGATATTCAAGTGGTATGCTTCGTTCCCACCGTGTTGTCAGCATTGTATTGGTATAGCAAATAATAGACTACACAGATATGCTTTGTTAAAATGTGTTGCACATGTATCTCCTCTTTGATACCATGAAACCCACTGTTGTGTTGTGAAGAACAACCCGTATGCTGCTGCTTCTGTTGATTGGAAGTCAAATGTCGCTTGAGCAAGTGTTTGACTTGTGTTTGTTCGTGTCTCAGGACTCCAGACTAAGTGCTAATTCAATAATAAAAAGTTTGCAACAATTAAGCCATTTTGCCCTAACTACCATATTGTATCGGTATGTGACTTCAGTAAATACACTAGGAAGATGCACACACATACAAAGGCTTGATCTATGCCGATCTATCTATAAAGATAGACAGCTTGAAGCTTTTGCATACATTTAGTTGTGTAGACAATGTTGAAGCAAGCTTAGCTATAATTGTTTTGTTTTTCATTATGAAGTGTCTTCAAAGTAACAGTTCTAGTCTGGAGCCCCTAGTGTTCATAGGTGTAATTACATAGAGTTTGTGTATCCCATATGCCATAATCTAACTGTTTGTATCTCTCAAATTAGGAGCCAGGTGGAAGAGAAGCACCGTTGACAGATCCAGGTGCAGTGTGGTGCGACGCCACTCCAAAATCAACACGCTCTGAAATTAGACTGCATAGAGGTAAGAGTTTCTCACTTCTTCCTCCCTCTCTCTCTCTCTCTCTCTCTCTCTCTCTCTCTCTAGCTTGTCTTAACTCAGGAGGAAGTAACAACTTTTAAAATAGCCTGTATAATACCCGAACACCGTGTCTCATATAGATCACATCCTTTTCTCTCTCTCATTTATCCACTTTAGACCTTTCTTCACACTATCAATCGCTTCTTTTTCTTGTGTGCTTAAACATTGCATAAAGTGTAAAATAGCATGTAAAATGTTTACATATTCGCTTCTGTAAAGAAATGCTACAGCCAGGTGTTCTACTTTGAAATATGGATTATGTATAATTACGTCTGTTTTTGTTTTGGTCTGTGTGACCTCACCTGCTGCTTACTCAGTCTGGGTTAAGATTTGGTGGAAAACACCCTGTGCATCTATTTTAATAAACATCAAATGAACAGGGTCAGAGATCATACATTATACACACATCGCACATTATACACACTGCAAAAAATGCTTTTTACTTACTTTTCTTACTAAGAGTTGTATTGTTTCTAGTGCAAATATGTAAAAATTCCTAAACCAAGATGCATTTTTTAGATGAGCAAAAAATATTGTATTGTTTTAAAAATAATAATTTTATTTTTTCCATTAAACTGCAAATTATGCAAGCAAAATGTCAAAATGAAAAAAATATATATTTTGCGAACCCCTTTGGAAAGCGTTTTTTTATTTTATTTTTTTGCAGTGCGCTCTTTAATAACATGGGTGTGTAAATACTACACAACCACTGTGTTTGCAAGAAATGTATTTCCGCTTACGCCACATGAACTTTGTATGTGCAGTCACATGTTAAATCACATCAAATATTTGGAGCACATTTTAATCACACATGGAACACATTTTTAGTGCATAGTGGCATTTTGAACACATGTAAAACACATTTGAACTGTGGGACACATTTGAAATGCATGCGGAGCACATTTTCAACAAGTGGAACATTTTAAACGCACGAGGAACGCATTTTAAATGCATGAGGAACGCATTTTAAACGCATGTGAAAAGCATTTTAAACATGAGGAGCGCATTTTAAGTGCATGTGGAACGGATTTAAAACACGTGGGACACATTTAAAATGCATTTTGAATGCATGTGGGACACAATTTAAATGCATGTGGAACTCATTTTGAACACTTGAAACAATTTTTAAGCGCATGTGAAACGCATTTTAAACGCATGTGATGTAATCAAAAACTAAAATGCATTTAGAATGCATTTTAAACATGAAAGGCATTTTACGAGCATGTGAAACAAATTTGAAACATATGCGACACTATTGAAGTGCATGTGTAATGCATTTTAAATGCATGTGAAACACATTTTAAACACATGTGAAACTTGTTAAATGCATGTGGAACGCATTTTAAACGCATGAAGAATGCATTTGAAACACGTGAAACATTTTGAACACATGTGGAATGCATTTTAAACATGTGAAACGCAATTTAAACGCATGTGATATGTATTCAAAAATTAAAATGCATGTGGAACACATTTTAAACATGAAAGGCATTTTAAGAGCATGTGAAACACATTTGAAACATGCGACACAATTAAAGTGCATGTGTAATGCATTTTAAATGCTTGTGAAACGCATTTTAAACACCTGTAAAACTTGTTAAATGCATGTTGAACGCATTTTAAATGCATGAGGAATGCATTTGAAACACGTGAAACATTTTGAACGCATATTGGATACAATTATAATGCATGTGGAATGCATTTTAAACATATCTGAAAAGCATTTTAATTTCATGTGATATGCATTCAAAATAAAAGATATTTGAAACACATTTTTAACGCAATTAAAATGCATGTGGAATGCATTTTAAACAAGAAAGGCATTTATGAGCATGTGAAATGCATTTGAAACAAATGCAACACAATTGAAATGCATTTTAAACGCATGTGAAACATGCTACGCATTTGGGACACATTTGAAATGCATGTGGAATGCATTTGATATGCATGTGCATCGCAATTTAAATGCATGTAAAACGCATTTGAAACCCATGTGAAATGCATTTTAAACACGTGGAATGCATTTGAAACACATGGGACACATTTGAAACGCATGTGGAACACTTTTTCAACAAGTGCAACATTTTAAAGCATGTGGAACGCATTTTAAACTCATGAGGAACGTATTTTAAACGCATGTGAAACGCATTTTAAACGCATGTGGAACACATTTGGAACACATGAAATATGTTTTTTTTTTTTTTACATTTTCCTCTGAAACACATCAACAAATGTGCACACATTTGTAAATATGACATGGTTTTCATATGAAAATCTTCTAAAACCCCACCTTTCACAAGTGTTTTATCTGTGTTCCAAATCATCTTCATATCTTTCAAATGTCATTTTTAACAGGACTGTACACACCTAAAGCTGTTGTGGTTTTCTGTAAGGGTCCAGCATTAGTTGCAAGCTACTATTGGCTGACCTTCAATACTAAACCCCACTCCCATCTGGGTCATGACACCAATGCAACTCCTCCGCTTGCACTCATAACCGCAGCATCAGCAATCATTCTGGAGTGAATCTAGCGCACGCAGCTCTTAATAGATGCTATGAGATAAATCATTCCTGCGCACCCTAATATCGTAGAGATTTGGAAGTCAATGGCATCTATCCACTTCCCGGAATATCCAAACATTGCAGCCCAGCCTCTCTTACCACAGACAAACTCTGATCCTAAAACACATCATTGCATTTAATATCATTTTGAATCTATCGCCACGCAAATGTGTCCTGGAAACATGACCCACAGAGGTTGCACCGTCCTCTTTTTCTTTGCTCTGCCCTTGATTGTTGCTCCAGATGGTCTTAATCCGCACTAATGAGATGAGCACATCTCACTGCTGGAGCTTAACGCAAACACGACAGACACCTATGACCACCACTGATTATCCATCTGCGTTTTACACTCTATTCCCAACTTAACCCTATTCCAGCTCATCCAGAAACAGGGAAAGGTCAGATGACTTCCGCCGACTCTTAACCTCTTAACCTCTTCACTTAAGCGTCCAGATGTCAGACTCTAATGTACAGAACAGTTGTGTTATTTTGCTTGCATGTCCAACAGGATGCATTAGCTTATCAAAGAGCTCCAGAATCTGTTATATTTAATGCAATATGGTATCTTTTTTTTCCATATTTTCACTAAAGTTATGATTTTAAAAATGAAATTTCTTATACACACCCCATGGTGCTACATTTATTTGATTTAAATATGGTGCGTTAAAAACAGTATGGTCGTATTATCAGTATGGTAGCAGAGTTCAGCTTTGCATCACAACAATAAATCATATAAAATATAATATACAACATGTATTACACTTCTTTTGGCATGTTATAATAATGCACATTATTATTAAGTAATAATAACGTTATTTAAAATGCTCTGGATGTGTATCGGTGTGTGGTCTTCCTTGCTGTCAGGCTCGTTCTGTGCTGATGGCTGGTGTGCACGCTCCTGCAGAGGCTCATGACGGCTTAGGATCAGGAGGTTTTATCTTGATTACCTCATTTAAGGACACGCCTGGGCTGAACCATTGGGGTTTTTCAAGTGGGGGAGACAATGAATATAGTTTGCTTGGTGCAATTTTTAACAACCATCATGCCGAATGAAAAGAAAAATATCATTAATAAAATGTTTTGGCATTTATCTGTCGCAAAACAAGTCAGAAAATACTTGAAAGACGTGTGATGTCCAGATCTGGTCATATAAAGTGTCATGGAAACCTAATTTTCTCTATTTTTTACAATTTACACTAGTGGGCCTCAGTGATCCTGCAGGTGGGTCGCGAGACTAAAAAGCTTAAAATTGACTTACTAATTTGATTTCATTAATAAATATGCCATATTGAAAGGATCCAAGTAATGGCATTTCCTGATGTATGTGGTTGAACAGGCTTATTCGGACTGCAAAAACAGCCTTACTGTTAATTACAGAACTGTGGCTTAAATTTACAACCTCTTTGCGTCAACTTCGACTCCGTTCTCAGTTGTATAAAGCCATAGATATATACACAAGATATTGCATAGGGACCCTGAGCATGCGTCAATAGCGCCGCCACATTGGTACAGTGCTCCCAGGAAAAGTGTCATTCAACCGCACTAGTCAAGACAGTGTTATTACGTGAAGATGCGGGACTTTAGCGCTGTCTAAGGACGTAGTACCGAGCAAACAAAGAAAACAAAGCACAAAGGCAGAACATTTACTTATTAAGTTACTATGACCATTTATAGTTACTATGACCATTTATGTGAAGCTGCTTTGACACAATCTACATTGTAAAAGCGCTATACAAATAAAGCTGAATTGAATTGAATTGAATTTTATAGGTAATATTAAGTTTTTTCTGTTTTTGTATGTTCTGAACTTTTGTGCTAATCAGGTAAAGTTATTGATGATAACAGTCACTTACTGCATTCACCATACGGCAAAGCAGCTCCGAATCGCACTAAACACTCGGCTTATGCTAGTTTTGTTGAATAAAATCAGCAAACAATGCAAAAGAAATATGACAATGAGATGCTGCGCTGCCAGAAACTTGTATTATTGTCGCCTAACGTTAGTGAAAGAGTTGTTCGGGGGATTCATTTACAAACGAATCGCTCCCTCCGTCAGTATGAGAAGTGAAAGCAGGAGAGGAGCTGTGTTTCAGGACATGATTAGATCAAATTTCAACAGGGAGGGTGAATAGTACATTTCTGTACACACAAACACAAGCTTTTTGTCAGGAATGCCCGTGCGGTCACTGATCCATCAATGTAGAAAAGTGATGTAAAATTATAATTTTCGTAATTAGAAAAAAAAAATTACATACTAACATCCAGGAAAACTCCCGATCATAGATATATGTGTATATGTGTATATCTCTGGCTTTGGATGGCCACAGTCCTCCACTGTACATTGGTCCCGCATTCATTTCAAAGAAGCGCTACCCTGTAGCAAGATGGTGGCGCTATTGACGCATTCCGTCCAATAGACAACAATAGGCCAGGCGACATCTAGTGTATATATCTATGGTATAAAGCAAACAGTCACACAAATGTAAAGGTAATGATGATTCTAAAAACCAGCTCATGTGTGCCTCACGTCTGCGACTCAAACCGTATCACAGTCACACAAGTTCGTGAACACTTCATAATATCAGCATAGTGTCGTAAGTTGACTTCTTATCAATTAGAAATGATCAGACCGGAGGTTTTGAATATCAAAAAATAGACTTTATTCTCCATAATAAAGCCGAGAAAGAGCAGGGCAGACCTCAGAGCATTCTCCTCCACTTTCGCTTACTCTTTCTTCTGCTCTTTCTAAAGTCTCTGTGTTTTCCGCAATCTTTACACAGGTTATTTTCCACACCCCTAGGTGTCTTGTTTTAACTCTTGACCTTTTTTGGATAAGTTTTTACTCTATGTGTTCCTGCTATTCTTGGCTCTCAGCCAGCTTGCTATGGTCAGCAGAGATGTCACAGGTCTATGTCATGTCAACAACTGTTTTGAAACCAAAGTTCTCTCTCCATAGATGTAACCTATACAAAAGGACTAAGTGTTTACATACATTGTCATGATAGCATACTAACTTAATAATATGTTACTCACTCTAAGCTTCATACAAGTATTTAACATATATAATCAGTGCTTAACATATTCAGTTATACACAATCAGTCATTCTTCTGCATAGCCTCCTCCTAGTTTTGCTCCTGTGCAGGCATACTCATCTTACACAGTGTTTTTAACAGGCTGGCATGTTGCTGCAAACCATTCATACTTTTTGAGAAGAGAAAATTAACTGCTTTACACTTAGAAAATACTTCACTCTGAGAGAATAGAGATCTTCTTCATAGTTGTCCAAATAAACGCCTTGTGGGCGTTTTATAACTGACGCGTGTCCGTATAGGAGGATCTAGAGAGACACTTTGGTGTTTCAGTAGTGAACAGCTGTTCACTGTTCCTGTCAGCGAACTCCAATAATGTCCAGCTACAAACCAAACTGCCTTCAGATCTATGTTTCAACATATTTAGAGGGTTTTTTTAACTGTATTTTACAGTTACGGTTACGGTTAGGTTGTTTATTTTAAAGCATGTATATCAATAGATGAATATTAGTCAGTCTAATTCAAAGCAGCAGCAGTTTTTTTTTTCCATCTCCTGTAGTCCTGTCAGGTTCCTTTACTGAAGAAGAGGCCCAAATAATATAGCTGAGGAAATCAGGAGATTTGAACCTGTCTGCGTTTAAAAAAAAAAAAATAATAATATTATTAGATTTTTATAAAAAAAAATTTTTTAAAGATGTCTTCTATGAAAAAAGTGAAATTTTCGAAGAAAAAGGTGGGCCTCGAAGTGAAAAAGGTTAAGAAACTCTCTATTATGCTGCATTCACACCAGACGTGGAACAAGGGTAAAGCACGAATGATTTACATGTTAAGTCAATGCAAACGCGCGAATAGACATCCTGCGGCGTGATATGCACGAATGGCGCGGCGCGAATGACACAAATTGCTTAACGTGCGTTTCGCGTGAATCTCTCGAGTTTGAAAATCTGAACTTCAGCAGACATTCGCGCTGCGTTAACCAATCAGAAGCTTCTTCTTGTGGGGGCGTGATTGTGACGTAGAACCTGTTGATGGTGTTCCGGGGGAAATCCTCCAGCCGACAGCGACAACAAGTCATCAAACTGGGCTGGGCTCAGTCAGAAGCACCGTTGAAAGCCTCCATCATCCAGGTTCAGTTTCTGGAGGAGTTTATGAGCTCACACAGCTGGATGCACCTCTGAAAGAATCTAGTGGACTCAGACACTGTCCTAAACGTATCGACGCTGTTTTTCAGTCTTCATAAAGCACATAAACACTGTTATTTTTTTCATTAAATCCATGTTAGCCATTTAGCAACGAAGCTACAGTCACCGGGCAGACAGAAGCCCTGCCCATCACGCGACTACGCGTCTGTTCTGCAGTGAATTTGACACGCAAATGAAGTGGATTTGACGCGCGAATGAAGCGGGGTTAGACGCACGAATGAAGCAAGTAAACTCAAATGTTCACGTGGCTATTTACGCGCAAATAGCGTGATTTATCCGCGCGTTCCGCGTCTGGTGTGAACACAACATTAGAGTATTAGTTCTATGTATGTTTTTAGGTGTTTAAGTTTTGTGCATACGTTTCTGTATGAGTGTTTAAGAAGAAAACAGGTCACAATATCCGAAAAATATAAATAAATCCTTGCAAAGTAATTAAAGTCAGGTCAGCCAAAAATATGACATTTACTCTATGGTTTAATAAATGAGCTGTGCAATATTTTGAGCTGAACTGTATGACTTTATTTCATTTTTCACAAATTCAATTTAATTTAAGTTTAATTGTGTAGCACTTTTCACTAAAATTATTGTTTCAAAGCAGTTTTACAAAAGGTGATTACCCGAAAAACTAGTTTTCATTGGTGGTTCCTTTGCCAAATGTTAAAGGCAGCTAGCTCTCTGCAACTCTCACATGGTCGCCCACTGAAGCCCAGTCAGTACCTGGATGGGGGTCCACATGGGAAAGCTAGGTTGCTGCTGTAAGTGGTGTTAGTGAGGCCAGCAGGGGGCGCCCCACCTGCGGTCTGTGTGGGTCCTAATGCCCCAGTATAGTGATGGGGACTCTATACTGCTCAGTGAGCGCCGTCTTTCGGATGAAACTGAGGTCCTGACTGTCTGTGGTCGTTAAATATCCCAGGATGTCCTTTGAAAAAGAGTAGGGGTTTAACCCCGGCCTCCTGACCAAATTTGCCCACTGGCCTCTGTCCATCATGGCCTCCTAACCCTCCCCATATCATAATTGGCTTCGTCACTCTGTCTCCTCTCCACCAATCAGCTGGTGTGTAGTGTGCGGTCTGGCGCAAAATGGCTGCAGACACGCCATCCAGGTGGATGCTGCACACGGTGGTGGTGGATGAGGAGATTCCCCCACATTGTATAAAGCATTTTGAGTGCCCAGAAAAGCGCTATAAATATGTAAGGAATTATTATTATTATTATTATTATTATTATTATTATTATTATTATTATTATTAAAGGCATATACCATTAAAAAATAAACTCAAGCTATAAACAACACTCAAATCAACAACAACAAAAAAAACAACCCCAACAACAGCAATATCATTCTGGAGACACATCAGTCTGATATTACAGCTTGTAAAATGCACATTATACAACATCTTTATTGTCTGTATACTCTGTTTGGTGTTGTAGAGCCCAGAGCATGTGGAGAAAATGAGGTGAGGATCTTTGTTGCCCTCTTCCCGTATGATCCTGCAGTCATGTCACCCAATCCTGACGCCACAGAAGAGGAGCTTCCTTTCAAAGAGGGACAGATTATCAAGGTATGGCTTTGTTATATGAAGTATAGTGATAGACATGCTTCAATACTATCAGCTTTCATCTTTAACAGGTCTGATGGTGTGGGATGAAAGCATTCAGATCTGTTCGACATTTAACTCTCTTGTTCATAGATTGCTTTACTAAAAAATAAAAATGGGAAATGTGATTTTCAAGTCAGAATAAAGGAATATCAGAGTAAAAACAAGAGTAAATATTAGAGTAAAAAGTTGTGAAAACTAGAGAAAGCGTGTCTTAACGGGAGAGAAAAATCTGTCAGGTACTCATTCTTGACTTGTTTCAAACCTGTTTGAGGTTTTTTTTTTTTCTTCTCTCTTTTAAACACAAAAGAAGATATTTTGAAGAATGTTTAGAAACTACTATTGACACTATAGTAATTGTGGATCCCGATGGCTACCGAGTACCATATATTTTCTAAATATCTTCTTATAAAACTCATAAACGTTTGGGACCACTTGAGGTAAGGGTGAGTAAATTTTGGGTTGGCTTTTCCTTTAAAAGGAATCGGCAATATTTGGTGTAAAAGTCTGCAAACCTGCCTTTTATTTATATGCTTGCAAAATGTGCATTTCTAACATGACCTGCAAAGCTATATCACACACATTATAATAACGAAGCAATTACAAGAAGAACAGTAAGAGATGTTTGCGTTACAAATGCACATAACTATTACAACATTATCATTACTATTAATTAATTAATATTGCACGTGTCTGTTTGCGACTCTAGGTTTCAGTTATAATTGAATGTTTTTAAAGACATGTTTGTTTATCATATTTCTCATGCAAATTTGTATATTTAGCAAATATAAAATAATTAATAATAATAATTATTATAATAATTAATAATAATTAATTAATAATTAATAATAATAATAATAGTTTCTATACAATTATAATAATAATATAAATATTATAATTATTTATAATTAATATAATTAAATATAATAATAATAGTAATAATAATAATATAATCATATATAATTATTATAATTATATATAATTAAATATAATAATAATAATAATAGTAATAATAATAATATAATTATATATAATTATTATAATTATATATAATTAATATAATTAAATATAATAATAATAATAATAATATACTTAAATATTATTATAATAATTGAATATAATAATAATAATAGTAATATAATTATATATAATTATTATAATTATATAGAATTAATATAATTAAATATAATAGTAATAATAATAATAATAATAATAATAATAGTATTAATAATAATAATAGTTATTATCATTATTATTATTATTATTATTATTATTTAAAATAATTTACAAAAATAATACACTTTATAACATGTATATTTATAACAAATCTGTTCATGCAATTTAACATCCAGATTTTTTGACTAACTGCATCTCTGTTTAATGTTTATCCTCTTTTTTTTCATATTTATTTCGTGCTGTCACTTTATGTACACTGGAAGCTCCTTTAGCCAAAACAAATTCCTTGTGTGTGTGTGTGTGTGTGTGTGTGAAGCATACTTGGCAGTAAAACTGATTCTGATTCTGAATACAAGTAACAATTCATTTACTTCTGGCTTATTACCTGCCTATTATTAAGATATGAACTGTTTTTTAGCACTTAAGAATTATGGTCTTATTCTACATCACTAATCCTACATACTACCTTACTAACTATTAAAAAACGAGCTAATTAGTAGATTATTGAGCTAAAAGTGTTACTTAGACTTCATTCAAACAAAATGAAAATTCATTCAATTATTTTCTTTTCAGCTTAGTCCCTTTATTAATCACAGGGAGCCACAGTGGAATGAACCACCAACTTATCCAGCATATATTTTACGCAGCAGATGCCCTTCCAGTTGCAACCCATAACTGGGAAACATCCATTCACACTCATTCACACACACACACACACACACACGCACACACTCATACACTACGGACAATTTAGCCTACCCAATTCCCCTATAGCGCATGTGTTTGGACTGTGGGGGAAACTGGAGCACCTGGAGGAAGCACACACCAACAGGGGGAGAACATGCAAACTCCACACAGAAACGCCAACTGACCCAGCTGGGACTTGAACCGGTGACCTTCTTGCTGTGAAGCGATAGTTAGTTAACTGGTAATCTGGGACTTTTAGCCAGGTCAGATTACTGTGCATATTTTAGATACATGACAATAATTATTTTTAAAGAAAAGTTTTGTTGAATTAAAAAGTGCTATAAAGCTAATTTTTTTCCTTGTTTTGACACATAAAAAAATTGTGGCTAAGAAATACTTAGTTGGTGTGGTCAGAAATAAATTTGGTAAATCGTTAAAGGGCCATGAAACCCCCTCGTTTCAGCAGGGTGTTTTCACACCTCTACTTTGGAAAAAGTCAGAAAAGTGGGCGTGTCCAGCTCTGTTTAGGGGGGAGTGTCGGAGCAACTAAAGTGGGAGGGTGTGGGAGTGTCTATTTGGGCACGCGCGAGTTTCAGAGTCAAAATACACACACACACACACACACACACACGGGAGAAAGCGACTGTGTTTACATGGACATCTGTAGTCGAATTATTTGCCAAATTATTAAATGGTGGACTTTAACTGCAGTTTGGCTCTTTCATTCAGGGAATTCATTCATGCCCCTCACGACAAACGAGATATTTGATTCGAGGAACTGCTGTAAGTGTGTATTTTTCATGCAATGTTTGATACCGCACGGCGAATGAGAGAAAAAAAACTCAGCATTTCCTGGAAACTTAGATGCACACGGCAGGTAGCGTCAGAAAGCCGCGTGTGTTATTCCGGTCACAAAATGCGGTGAAAATCCTACACGAGGTTAAAGTTTGGTTGTGGTGCTAACATGTTTACACTCGGTGCAATAGTTTGTTCGATACGAACAAACTGAATAAACAAAGAGCACTGGTCGCTCACTTTTCTGCAATTTCAGCATTTGCAGATGAGAACAGCTCTCAGGTAAACAATTTTCCTCCTTAGACATGTAAGTTATTGTTGTCGAGCGTCGCGTACACTGTTAATCCACACGTGACTCCAGCTGCGCTCTCACAGAGAGAAAATGAAAACAAAACTTCACTGCAGCAAACTGTAAAAGCAACACTTCACGCTTGTTTTGCCAACACAACGTGGCGTCTCTGTCGTCTAAACACTGTGACAGTAATGAATATTAATGAAGTTGCACAATAGAGCGCGCTGATTGGTTTGAACCAAGCCTTACTCATGCATTAATGCATCACACTGTAAGACTCTGGCACACACGTCCAGTCTGCACGCTGGAATACACGCTATTATGTCATGGCCGTGACGCAGCTTCAAAAATTTGTTTTAAACCGGAAGTACGAATTTGCTTGAAATAATGCAAAAACAACCAATTTACACTTTTTAGTGAAATATAGGTGTCCTAATAGTGTTTTTAGCAGTGTGGGACACATATACGACTGTCAACAGCTCAAAATATGTGTTCTGGTGTTTCGTGACCCTTTAATTTTGAGCCCTGAAAAGTCTTGTGAAATAAAACCTGATTGCATTGCGACACAACCCATTTGCTCGTGCACACTAAGCAAAGCTAATACACGATACACACAAGAAGTGAATGAGAAGGCATGTGGACATAACACAACATCTAAATCAAGTCGTCTTAGCATGTCAAAATCAAATTTATGCGTATAAAATATATTTTCCCAACAAGAAAAGTGTGACTAGTGAAAATGCAGAGTGGCTAGTAATGTTGGAAATCTACTAGCCACAGTGACTGGTGATCAAAAAAGTAATATCAAGCCCTGATTGTATTCATAAAAAGTTTAGCAGCAGCCATAGGTAACTGATGCCTAACGTTTCTATAAAGCCTCAGGCTTGCTCTGGCACTTTTGGAAACCTAATGTTTTGTGATTAATCTACGTTATTATGGTGATATCCAGGGGTGGCCAACCCTGTTCCTGGAGAGCCACCTTCCTGCAGATTTCAGCTGCTACCCATATCAAACACACCTGAACCAATTAATTAGGACCTGAACACCACGTGATAATTACAGGCAGGTGTGTTTGATATGGGTTGCAACTGAAATCTGCAGGAAGGTGGCTCTCCAGGAATAGGGTTGGCCACCCCTGAACTATAGTAATATAGATAACCGACCCAGTACTGTGTTTACTGCAACTATTGTGTATGTTATATTACAACACAGCACAGATATGAGGAGAAAAGCTGAAAACCGATAACCACTGACTTACATAATAGGACTAAACAAATACTATGGAAGTCAGTGGTTTCCAACATTCCTCAAAACATCTTCTTTTGTGTTCAACAGAAGAAAGACACTCATGATAGTTTGGAACAAGTGCAGAGTGAGCACCTAATAATAGAATAGTCAGTTTAGTGTGAACTATCCTTTTAGTTTTCCCTTCACTAATACAGTCTCAGTCTGAGAGAAGCGTTACAATTATTATATTTAATATTGAAATTAAACTACCAAATTTAGCCCAATGTTTGGGTTTGTCCACATTTTACCTAATTTGGGTTAAATAAAAATAACCCAGCATTTCTTAGGACAACGTGAAAAAAATACTACAGTAAATTATAGTAATACTGTAGTGTCTCTGAATAACACTATACACTCTAGTAATACTATACTTACTTACTCCCAGGGTGTTTATATTATGGTGATATCCAGGGGTGGCCAACCCTGTTCTTGAAGAGCCACCTTCTGCAGATTTCAGCTGCAACCCATATCAAACACACCTGAACCAATTAATTAGGACCTGAACACCACGTGATAATTACAGGCAGGTGTGTTTGATATGGGTTGCAACTGAAATCTGCAGGAAGGTGGCTCTCCAGGAACATGCTTGGCCACCCCTGGTGATATCTGTGAGCTTTGTTTAAGAAGTTCAATTCTTCCCAAATTGATCATTTTTTATCATGCTTGTGTGCTATGCAGTATTTATAGCGTTCTCTAACCATAGTAGAGTTCATTGTGGTGTTTCTTTTGCTTCAGGTTTATGGGGACAAAGATGCGGATGGTTTTTATCGTGGTGAGGCGGCTGGCCGGCGTGGATTCGTGCCGTGCAATATGGTGTCAGAGATCCAGGTGGATGATGAGGAGACCCGAGAGCAGCTCTTGATGCAGGGCTTTCTGTCCACGGAGACATCCATGGAGAAAATAGGTGTGTTTATCAGCATCACAAACACTAGGGATGCACCGATACCACTATTCTACAAACCAATATGAGTACGAGTATTTTAATTTGAGTACTCGCCGAGACTACTAATACCGATGCTTCATAGATTTGGTTTCAATTAAGTTTATTTGTTTTGTTTTTTTGCTTGTAGCAACACAATAAACTTTAACAGAGGGCTGTTCTAACCAAAAATATACACACATTGTTGACAATCCTGCCAGTCCATAGACCTTATCTGTTAGTGATTAAGCATTGACATTTAGAGGATGAGTTATCCTTCCGCTTGCATGCGTCCATGACTCTACACATTACACAAAGTGTGTGCAGTGTACGTTACATTTACATTTAGTCATTTAGCAGACGCTTTTATCCAAAGCGACTTAAAAATGAGGACAAGGAAGGCAAGTTTCAGGTCTGTAAAGTCTAAGAAGGAAAGCATTAGTAAAAATTTTATTTGTTTACTTTTTTTTTTTTTGGGTACAGTTAGTGGTATATCCAGAGAGGCAATTGCAGATTAGGAAGTGAAGTGGAGACTAAATAGTTGAGTTTTTAGTCGTTTCTTGAAGACAGCGAGTGACTCTGCCATTCTGATGCAGTTAGGGAGTTCATTCCACCAACTGGGCAGATTGAACGCGAGAGTTCGGGAAAGTGATTTCTTCCCTCTTTGGAATGGAACCATGAGCTGACGTTCATTCACAGAACGCAAGTTTCTGGAGGGCACATAAATCTGCAGAAGGAAGTGAGAGCAGATAAGAAGGAGCAAAGCCAGAAGTCGCTTTGTAGGCAAACATCAGAGCTTTGAATTAGATGTGAGCAGCAACTGGCAGCCAGTACAAACGGATGAGCAGCGGAGTAGAGTCACTCTCATTGCATATTGGGGACGCATAAAACCCTTTTATGTGTGATTCTTTCATTCATGAGTTGGCTACTTGATGTTTGACTATGTGTGGGTCGCGGGTAGATAAGATCAATAGCCATAAATATGCAACGCATACTCTCATTTCAAAAACCACGCGACCATCATCTCACAATGTTTATTAATAAATAATCTTATTTTTATTAAAACAGAAGTGATTTAGCAATGCTGCACTATTAATAAGCCAACTGCAGAGAAACAAAGCAACCATTGCGGCAACCACAGTGATTACTTTTTCCCAAGTTCAGCTTTTCTTTTTGCACTTGAATATTATGTGTTTAATGTTATAAAATCGATAATGAATAGGCCAACAAGGGTGTATGCTGTGTGTGTGCGTGCCTTTTATCACTAAAGTCGCTCTTTTCCAATACCGAAAGTTTCTTTGTCTGTCTGGCAATATTTAGGCTTTTAATCGAATGAAAAGTTAATTTAGATGAGCTTATATTCGAAAATTGCAGTAAAGTAACTGTGACGTGCGGCCACACATCAAATCTGAGGTCTGATCTCATCTCTCTCTTGCTTTCATCCAGACATTGATACAGACGCAACACAGGTCAAGTCGCAAAACTGAGGCTGGTACCAGCTGACAGGTAGAATAGCTGAAGCCTAATAGCTGAAATCTGTCAAAACACAGCACTGAAATTAACAGGCTTAAAAGTCTATCTGTAGGATATCTGTAAAAATGCAAGAGCCAATGCTATGTAGAAGTTGTGTCGCCTAATAATTCTATCAATTCTAATAAAATGAAAACCAAAATAAACAATTCATTGCATTTTTCGTTTGATAAAAATCAAAGGGTGGCTAGTTTGTATTAATGTGTTTTAATATTAATAAAAAATATGCTTAGCCTATTTAAGCTCAACGGCAAGCCCATATACTTGTAACGATACGAGTATGAGTATTTTAACCAAGTGTCGACCCGATACTGGTATCGGTTTCGGTGCATCACTAACAAACACATCGGAAAGACCTCCATCTGTGCTCTTACTCTAGTACATCATGAGACCAGTAAGATTTGACATCTAATGCATTACAGTTCAGTACAGTTGAAGTCAGAATTATTTGCCCGCCTGAATTATTAGCCCCCGTTCATTTTTCCCTCAATTTCTGCTTAACGGATAGAAGATTTATTCAACACATTTCTAAACATAATAGTTTTAATAACTAATTTTATTTTTGCCATGATGACAGTAAATAATATTTGACTAGATATTTTTCAAGACACTTCTACACAGCTTAATGTGACATTTAAAGGCTTCACTAGGTTAATTAGGTTAACTAGGCAGGTTAGGGTAATTAGGCAAGTTATTGTATAACGATGGTTTGTTCTGTAGACTATTGTAAAAAAAATAGCTTAAAGGGGCTCATACTATTGACCTTAAAATTAAAAACTGCATATTTTCTAGCCCAAAAAAAAAACAAATGAGACTTTCTCCAGAAGAAAAATATTATCAGACATACTGTGAAAATTTCCTCTGTTGCACATCATTTGGGAAATATTTAAAAAAGAAAATAAATTCGAAGGGGGGCTAATAATTCTGACTTCAACTGTATGTTGAGATTAATAAACATATTTTAATCTGCATTATGCATTATGCATATGTTTTTTATGCATTATGTTGATTATTATGACAGTGAAGGCGTTTATAATGATTGAAAATATTTAAATTTACATAAATGCAGTTGTTTTTATATTTTTTAATCATCAAAAATGATCAAAAAAGGAAAGTATATGCTAAAAAGTATTGCAGCAAAATGTTTTTTAAACATTGATAATACAAAAACAAAACTTAATAATCAAATAAGCATATTAGACTTATTTACATTATTTATATTACACATATGTAGGTATATTTCAGTAGCATCATAGAACACTTAAACCTGGAGTAATTATACTGAAAATGCAGCTTTTAATCACAAGAAAAAATACTTTTGAACGTATTTGATTACAGAAAGCAGTTCATTTAAAGCCTAATAATGTTTCACACATTGTTACTAAAAAACAGACCACAATTTTCCAAAAGAAGATAAATAAAATGACATGTACTGTACTGATCACAGTCTTTTAAGTGTTAATGTAACTTTTTTGACAATAATGAAGTGCAACTTTAAGTCTCAGAGTAGTGTTGTCACGATACTAGAATTTGGTACCATTCCAAAACGCTCCAGTGTCTCTGTATCTGTGGTTGCGCTCAGTAAACAGTGGTGTACTGATGACCTTTACGACCAATCACAGTCGTTTCTGTTGAGCATGTGAACACAATAGCAAATCAGCGCTGTTTAAGAACGCACTCAACAGCGCTCAAATGCTAGTGAGAAATGAATGTTTTAAAAATGTAATTATCGATTTGTACCAAATTCCAGTATCGTGACAACTATATCCCAGAATGCATTGTGTCAAAACAGCTGTTGTAGGTAAATTAAGTGAAGTATATTTATAAACTAATTTCGAGAGGATCAGTTGCTTAAGATTGTTCACAGCTGGTCCAGCATCAGCTCACGATTGATTCTCCAGTCAGATGAATCCTCACTTACTATAAATAACCAGTTTTCTTATCTCAATATCTTCGTCTCGAAGAACCCCCCCTCTCCTTTCTAGATGGGCGACACGGTGGCCCAGTGATTAGCACTGTTGCCTCACAGCAAGAATGTCTCCGGTTAAAGTCCCTTCCAAACCAGTTGGCATATCTGTGTGGAGTTTGCTCATTCTCTCCATGCTCGGTTCATCGAGATCTACCTGAGCTCAAACTCCCCTCTCAACCTGCAAACGGGAGGGAGCCCTGGGCTCGAGCATCTCATAAGCCCAGGGCTCTCTCCCGGGACAGCATGCCAAACAAGCTTTATTATCAATCATCAGCTATGTGTGAACTCTTAAAGATTACAGTTTGTTTTAAATTATCTTGCCCGACCCCCACCACCCCCACCTTAAATTGTACTGATATCAGCTATGAGCATTCAAAAGCATTAGTGCAACATCTTAAAATGCTCTCTATATAGTCAGCTGACTAGATTTATAGCTGATCATGTTTTGAGCATATTTGAAAAATAAATCTCTTAACTCCCTGTAATCATCCAGAAAAAAACACAGAAATCCAGCCACAGCTGATGTTTAAGCACCGCTGGAATCATGCAAATAGAGGCAGCGCGAGCTTTAAATAGTTTTCCTGCTAACAGCTTTGAGGAACTTGAACTTCTCTTGAACTCAATGTCTTAAAGTGATGCCAGTGAATTTGTGCTGCTTTTGTGAGCTCTGTGAAGATGCATGCATGAGGCTTTTAGAGGGGTCCTGTTATGCTTTTTACATTTTCAGCTCTCTAATGTTGCTGTTTGAGCACTCACAAAGCTGTATTTTGGGAATTCATAACTGATGATGCTTCAAAACACATTTTTATATCATAAACTAAATTGCATAAAATAAATAAAAATATATAAATAAATAAATATATATATATATATATATATATATATATATATATATATATATATATATATATATATATATATATATATATATATATATATATATCACTGCATCACTATTTTTGTTAAATAGATTTTTGTACCTTAATTGAGTTCCAAAGGCAAATTATAAACTTGTAGCGGAGTTTGATCGGGCTATTCTATTACGCTGCATTATTGACGTCTGCAACCGGGTGCTCTGTTTACGCAACGTTAGCTCTGTTAGCGCGGTAATTTAGACAATAGTCTGTTGACAGAGTAACGTTAACGTTCTTTTATAAAGGTTAAAACGATGCTTGTGCAGTTGTGTCGAATAGTATGCACTTATGGGAGTTATATGGTACGTCTAAATTACTGTCTTTTGCAGACAGCAAGATATATGCTATAGGCTAGTTAACCTTAGCATAGCTTCCCGTCACTTTTTATTAACTTGAAACTCCTCAAATACATTTGGGCACCCAGAAAAAGAGTGAAAAAGACTGCTGCTGAGCCATTTCTTGGTCCTCCACCAGTCAAAAGAAAAGAAAAAAAAAACCTTCATGTTCTGTGTGGAAGCATTTTACAGTCAGTGGTGCTGCAGATAAAACAAAGTTATACTGTATAATGTGTGCAAAAGTGAAATCAGCAGAGTCAGAGATATTAAACATCTGTCAACATCTTCTATCCATAATCATTCATTCATTTCTTTTCGGCTTAGTCCCTTTATCAATCTGGGGTTGCCACAGTGGAATGAACCACCAATTTATCCAGCATATGTTTTATGCAGTGGCTGCCCTTCCAGCTGCTACCCAGCACTGGGAAACATCCATACACTCTCTTTCACACACATATAATAGGGAGAATTTAGCTTACCCAATTCACCTATATTGCATGTGTTTGGACTGTGGGGGAAACCGGAGCACCCGGAGGAAACCCACGCCAACATGGGGAGAACCCAGTCAGGGCTCGAACCAGCAACCTTCTTGCTGTGAGGCGACAGTGCTACTCACTGTGCCACCGCGCAACCTTCTATGTAATGTATTATCACATGCACTAAAAGCATCCTCTCCTGATACTGTCTGTGAACCCCCCACAAGCATCAATCCCCTCAATCAGCTCAGCTATGCTCTGCTAAATCCTCCACAAGCACCAAACCATCAACACAGCCACATTCTGCCCCAGCAAGTCAATTTCAAACATAAAAAAAAAAAAAACTTTGTGTCTGTTTTGTGGCAGGCAGATGACAATAGCAGGGCTGTATCTTTTAGTATTATATAGAATACTTTTGTTCTGCCAGATCTCCCAGGCAGGGTTTGTTTAGATTTATTTAGTTAATATTAGTTTTTGGAATTCTGTGCATTGGAAAGAAGTTCTTTCAGAAGAAGAACAGTTTTTTGAAGTATTATTTGTTTTTATTCTGTCTATTCAGTGTCCTTCAACAAGAACGGTGGTCGTGGGGTTCATAATCTTCACAATGGTATTTTATTAGTTGTTGGTTTAACCATGGATGAGATAATGCCTTCTATGTTATTTTCTTTTCAATGACATTTCTTGTCACATGTTCAAAAACAACAGCCAATATTGCATGTCTATAATTTATATAATGGGTATAATTAAACAATACTTTCACTATAACGTAAATTAGAAGTGTAATAGAAAAAATATATATTTTTGCGCCATTTTGAATTTTACTCGATTACAAATACAAATACAAATACTTTTCCCCCCTCAACAAATACAAATACCGGCTGCTTCGCACATCCCTATATATATATATATATATATATATATATATATATATATATATATATATATATATATATATATATATATATATATATATATATATATATATATATATATATATATATATATATATAATGTATGTATATATATGTATGTGTAATATATATATATATATATATATATATATATATATATATATATATATATATATATATATATATATATATATATATATATCTCCATTTAATAAAAATGGCAAGTTTTTTTCTTCCTGATCAACAGGTCAACAGGTTGTGAAAACATCATATGCAAAATGCTTGTTTATGATTTTTTATATATATTATTATTATTACAGTTGTCTGATTGCGGCTGTAGGTTTCAGTTACAATTGAATCTTGTTTATTTAACATTTTTCTCATGTATAATTAGATACTGCTAAATTTGCATATTTAGTCTTATTTTGGATAAACAAAACTGTTTGCTTAATGTTTTGTGATTAATCGACTGTGCATTTCTGGTGAGATCTGTGAACTTCATTTTGCTTGGAAAAGTTAAAGGTGCAGTAGGTGATCTTCCACAATGCTAACAGCTTAGCATAAATCTCTGAATCACAGTCCCTCCCCTGCTGTCTAGAGCCACGCCTCCTGAAACACGAGCACCGCAAAAGAACCCTCTCTCATGTGTTAAAGCGACTAGTGCTTGTCCGACGACGTGCAAGCCATACTGACATGCGATTTCAGAGTGAATATTAGAGTTGCATTGTAAATAATTTAGGGAGAGACTAGGCGGAATAGCGCTATTTACTTGTGTTTTGTGGTTAAACTAATTCAAATCTACATTATCAATGCTGTAAAAGGACCTTATGAAACTGAAAATAGTCTTATCAATCTTTCATCTGAAGATTTTAGTGGCTGAACAACACTTCTGTGAAGATATAACCCGTTTGTAACAACAACATCTAACGTTACATCAGCTTTACGTGAAGCTAAAACAGTTTTAAAGCAGAACATTACCTGTCTAAGAGAAATCCTTCAGACATGGTGTCATCCTTTCTCCAGCGTGCAAAGATAACTCCAATATTGATTCAGCTTTTTAAAAAGTTTTGATTCAGCAGGTTTTTACTGATCGCACGTGTGCTCTCGAGTCTCGCTCATGAACTTGCGGCAGTCAGCAGAGCTGCGTACAAACGGCTGCGCAGTTGTTCAAATCTGCATTTGCTGACAGACAGATTGAGCTACTTATCGGAATTATGAGAGATCTCGGCCCGACTCTATTTAAATGGATGAACATTTTTTTGTTTTATGCCTTACCCAGAATATAAAAATACATATAAACATATTTCGATCATTTACTGTAATCATTACTGTTAGACTGTGAAGAGACTTTCAACCAGCACAACAACAAATGCTTCTGAAGACAATCACCTACTGCACCTTTAAAATCCAGCCAAATTCACTTGTTGTTAACTGCGTTTTCTAAATCTGTCCTGTTTCACAGTTTGATTTTCATTTTAGATCACAAAGCTGCATTGATATTTTTACCAAAGTGCCAAAAAGTCCTGTCTGTTGTTTTTCTTTTGTTTGGTAACATGCTTGTTGCTAGAAGGGATACAGCTGTGGCCAGAAGTTAACAGGAATTATTTAGATTATTAATTAAATTATCCATAATTTTATTGTTATAACGTCTACCCCAACCCTCACAGTAATGCAAAAACAGTAATTATATCAAGTATTATTCATATTATTTATTAAATTACCCATTAAATTGTATTTTAATAAATCCATTCCTCCCTTAACTCTCACAGTAATGCAAAACAGTAATAAAAATTAATATTATTCATATTGTTTATTAAATTACCAATATGATTGTATTTTATTAAATCTATCCCTCCCTTAACCCTCACAGTAATGCAAAACAGTAATTAAAATTAGTATTATTCATATTATTTATTAAATTACCAATTTAATTGTATTTTATTAAATCTATTCCTCCCTTAATCCTCACAGTAATGTAATTATAATTAGTATTATTCATATTATTTATTAAATTACCAATTTTATTGTATTTTATTAAATCTATTCCTCCCTTAACCCTCACAGTAATGTAATTAAAATTAGTATTATTCATATTATTTATTAAATTACCCATTTAATTGTATTTTAATAAATCCATTCCTCCCTTAACCCTCACAGTAATGCAAAACAGTAATTAAAATTAGTATTATTCATATTGTTTATTAAATTACCAATTTAATTGTATTTTTTTAAATCTACCCCAACCTCAACCCTCTCAGTAATGTAATCAAAATCAGTATTATTCATATTATTTATTAAATTACCCATTTAATTGTATTTTATTAAATCTACCCCAACCTCAACCCTCAAAGTAATGTAAAAAAAGTAATTATGGAGTTTTATTACTATCATTTATCAAAAATAACCCATTCAACTTTATTGTATTAATGTCAATCCTAAACCCGACTATCACAGTAATGTAAAAACAGTAATCACACCAAGAATTATTTATATTATTTATTAAAATTACCCATTAAAATGTATTTTTATTAACGTATATCCCAACCCCAACCCTCAGAGTAATGTAAAAATAATAATTAATGTTGTACAGCTTCGCAGAAATGATGCTATATGGATGTGCATTTCCACAGCTGTATCCCTTCTAGACTTTACTTTGTAATGTGGATCTTGTCTCCCAGAATGCTTTGCTGCGGTGGCGGTGTTTCGGCTTTTCTTCCTCATTGCTGATGCTTGTTCTGTTGATCAATCTTTTTTGGTTCGGCTTCTCATTCATTCTCGTCTGCTACCTGTCTTTTGTTGTTTCCTCGTATCCTGTGTAATTTTCATAAAGACGCCCGCTTACATGCACAGCTTCCACGCCGCTCCGCTGCACCGCCCAAACCCAGACGCTCCAAGAAAGGTGTGTGTGTGTGTGAGCCTGCGTTTGCTGTCATCCTGCATCCAGTTTCACATGCATTTGCTTTTTTTTCCCCAATGAGCCTCTGCTTCTGCTTCATCAGCTCTGAGCAAATGGGGATGTGGACATTAGATTGAGTTTTGAATCTCTTCTACGCTGTGATAAATATCTGTTCATGAACAGTTTGCGGATTTTGTGATGCTTTTTGTGTTTATTTCCAGTTGTGAATTGCATTATGGGATGTTGATCTCTACTCTGTCTACTTTTGATGTTGAAATTTAACTCTACAGTTTAACAAAGTGACTTTTACTGACATTTTAGTTGTTTGAAATAATAATATAATGTATAAGAAATAACATCCAGAAAAATAAGTGTGTAAAATTACAGAAAATGTGCTGCAGTTTATTACAAGGTTTCTGTGGCATAATGTAAAACTCCAATCCAGACAATACACTCACCGGCCACTTTATTAGGTACACCTGTCCAACTGCTTGTTAACGCACATTTCTAATCAGCCAATCACATGGCTGCAGCTCAATGCATTTAGGCATGTAGACATGGTCAAGACGATCTGCTGCAGTTCAGAGCTAGCATCAGAATGGGGAAGAAAGGGGATTTAAGTGACTTTGAACGTGGCATGGTTGTTGGTGTCAGATAGGCTGGTCTAAGTATTTCAGAAACTGCTGATCTACTGGGGCTTTCACGCACAACCATCTCTAGGGTTTACAGAGAATAGTCTGAAAAATAGGAAATATCTAGTAAACGGCAGTTATGTAGACACAAATGCCTTGTTGATGCCAGAGGTCAGAGGAGAATGGCCAGACTGGTTCCAGCTGATAGAAAGGCAACAGTAACTCAAATAAGCACTCGCTACAACCGAGGTCTGCAGAAGAGCATCTCTGAACACACAACACGTCCAACCTTGAGGCGGATGGGCTACAGCAGCAGAAGACCACACCGGGTGCCGCTCCTGTCAGCTAAGAACAGGAAACTGAGGCTACAATTCACACAGGCTCACCAAAACTGGACAATAGAAGATTGGAGAAACGTTGCTGCTCTGATGAGTCTCCATTTCTGCTGCCACATTCAGATGGTCGGGTCAGAATTTGGCATCAACAACATGAAAGCATGGATCCATCCTGCCTTATCAACAGTTCAGGCTGCTGGTGATGGTTTAACAGTGTGGGGGAGATTTTCTTCACTCACTTTGGGCTCATTAGTACCAATTGAGCATCGTGTCAATGCCACAGCCTGCCTGAGTATTGCTGCTGACCATGTCCATCTCTTTATGAGCACAGTGTCTCCATCGTCTGATGGCTACTTCCAGCAGGATAACAAACCATGTCATAAAGTGTGAATCATCTCAGACTGTTTTCTTGAACATGACGATGAGTTCACTGTACTCAAATGGCCTACACAGTTATCAGACCTCAATCCAATAGAGCAGCTTTGGGATGTGGTGGAACGGTAGATTGGCATCATGGATGTGCAGCCGACAAATCTGCAGCAACTGTGTGATGCTATCATGACAATATGGAGCAAAATCTCTGAGGAATATTTCCAGTAGCTTGTTGAATCTACACCATGAAGGATTAAGGCAGTTCTGAAGGCAAAAGGGGTCCAACATGGTACTAGTAAGGTGTACCTAATAAAGTGGCCAGTGAGTGTATATATGTTATATATACTTTAGTATGTATAAAATACATAATATATTTTATGTAGATTTTTTTTAAAGTTTAATTTAAACTTTAAATGTTTTTTTTATTGATCATTGTTTCTAATGTTTGGACTCACAGCCCCCTTTGGTCAACTCACAGCCCCCTTTGGTCAACTCACAGCCCCCTTTGGTCAACTCATCCATTGTGTGTGTGTTTGTTTGTGCATATGTGTGTCATAATTGCTGCACATTCATAACCTCATAACACTTATTTTGTTTGGTTTGATCCTTGCCTTTTTTTCCTGCCCATGAGCCTGTCAGTCAAGTTCAGCCAGCCAATCAGATCGTGTTTAACCCTTTGCCCCTCCCCTTTTCCAGTGGAGTCGGCTGCAGTGTGGGATGATACATCCGCTATAGACTCGTCCAGTCAAGGTTTGAGTCCTGCTGTCATCCTGCATTTCTCTCGTGTTTTCCTGCATGTTTTTGAGCATGCTGGAGCAGTGGAGATCTTCTAACTTTCATCTATGTTCTAAACAAACACTAATGCTCTTCTTTTACAGTAGACTTCATCTCAGTTCAGGTTGCATGTGCATCTTCTGCTTTTTGAGAGTGTCTTTTAAGTGCCCTTTTCTTCCTTTCAGTCTGTTCATCAGATGTTTTGTTTTCAAATGCACAAATGAAGACTTTGCATGCATTGTTGATAGTGATAGCGATGGTTGTGTGTGTCATTAAATCAGATGTGTGATCATTCAGGAACTGCATGCAAACTAACTGGATTCTTTTCAAACTATTCCTCGATTTTCTTGACCAAACACAGAAAACTGATTTCATTGTAGCTCTCTTGATTGTAGTTTTGTATTTTTGAATTCACAAAATCCAGGTTAAATAGATTGTTTTTGTGTATACAGAAGGTTTTTTTTTTTCATCGTTCAAAATTTTTCTTTCTTTTATTTTATTTTTATTTTTTGCAATATTTGATTTTGAACTGATTTTCAGATGAAGAGAGCAGTTCTACAAAAATAATTAAACTGCATAACAAATAATTCAATTAAATTAAATTTAATTATTTTGAGATTTTATTTTATTATTTAATTTATTTATTTATTATTATTTTTATTTTATTTTAGCAACATTTGCTTTCTAGAATTGATTTACATATTAAGAGGGCAGTTTTCCAATAAGTTCTGCATAACAAATAATTCAATTAAATTTAATTATTAAGATTTTTATTTTATTTTATTATTTATTAATAGTATTTTTATCTTATTTTATTTTTGCAATATTTGCTTCCTAAAATCCAATTTTAAGATAAAGAGGGCAGTTCTTTCAATCAATTCTGCATAACAAATGATTAAATTTAATTCAATTGTTAAGAATTTGTATTTTATTATTTTAAATGTTTTTTAATTGTTGTTTTTATTTCATTTTTTTATTTTTAGTAATATTCCCTTCCTAGAATTGATTTTCCGATGATGAGGGCTGTTCTTCAGATATAATTAAACTGCATAACAAACAATTCAATTAAATGTAATTATTTTGAGTTTTTATTATTATTATTTTTTTTCAGTATTTGCTTTATGTAATTGATTTTCAGATAAAGAGGGCAGTTCTTCAAACAAGTTCTGTATAACAAACAATTCAATTTAATTTAATTATTAAGATTTTTTATTATTATTATTTATTTTCATATTTAATTATTATTTTATTTTATTTTATCTTAGCAATATTATTATTTATTTATTTTTATATTTAATTATTATTTTATTTTATTTTAGCAATATTATTATTATTTATTTTTATATTCAATTATTATTTTATTTTATTTTAGCAATATTATTATTATTTATTTTTATATTCAATTATTATTTTATTTTATTTAAGCAATATTATTATTATTTATTTTTATATTTAATTATTATTTTATTTTATTTTAGCAATATTTGCTTTTTAGAACTGATTTTCAGATGAAGAGGTCAGTTCATCAGGTATAATTAAACTGCATAACAAACAATTAAATTTAACTTAATTATTAAGAATTTGTATTTTATTTTATTATTTATTTCAGCAATATTTGTTTTTTAAAAAAGAGGGCAGTTCTTCAGATAAGTTCTGCATAGTAAACAATTTAATTAAATGTAATTATTTAGATTTTTTAATTAAATTTTATTACATTTTTATTTTTTATTTTTTTTCGTAATATTTGGTAAAAAAGGTGGTCTTTTTATTTTAGCCGAAAACATTTAATGCACTTACACACTTAAGCTGTGTTTCTAAAAAATCATTTAAAACCCAAAAATGTTATAAATTCAATACATTTTGTAAATGTGCCTCAGATCTGAGTCGCTCTGCTGCACCGCCGGCCGGTTCCAGACCCCGCAGGATGGTGGCCATCTTTGATTACGACCCCAGAGAAAGCTCTCCTAATGCAGACATAGAGGTGCTGTTATGAAGGCCTAATGAAGGCTCATTACAGTAGTATATCTAGTGTTTATTTGAGTGTAATCTTGTGCTGTTTCTGCAGGCTGAGCTGACCTTCAGTGCGGGAGACGTCATTTATGTGTTCGGGGAAATGGACGACGACGGCTTCTACTACGTCAGTTTATTTCAGCACCATTTCTCTCTGTTCATGTTTTGATTCTGTTCTGATGTAGAGCTGCACAATATATCATGTCAGCATTGATATCTCAATGTGTGCATCTACAATAGTCAGCGCCGGATATGCAATGCTGAGTCGGGATCATAGCCTCAGTTGAAAACACATTTGAGGATCGATTGCTGAAATAATCCATCAGAAGGCAAATGAAATGCATTTATAGTGGATCCAAATAGGAATTACTTGTCGAGATACTATCGGTCTTACTTAATTTAAGTACAAAGTGCAAAAAAGGTGCTCATTGCATGTTAGAAATCAACAAAATGGTGTCCAACGCCTATGAAACTAAGCACATCTTCAGCTTATTCCCTTATTCATCAGTGGTCGCCACAACAGAATGAACCGCCAACTATTCCAGCATATGTTTTACACAGCGAATGCCCTTCCAGCTGCAACCCAGTATTGGGAAACACCCATACACACTCATTCTCACACACACGGTCCCACTTTATATTGCACTGCGATGTGTAGTTACATTTTTTGAGAGGTGCACGTCGGTGACGACGACGGCCACGGCGAAGGGCTATGCGCCAGCGCCGTAGCATACGCCGGTGTTTGACGCAGAAGTATAAATCAGCCTTAACCCACCCTTAAACCTACCCATGCCACCAAACCTGTCCATAACCCAACCTCTATCCCAACTCTAAAGCACCCCAAGTGTTCTCAAATACATTATAAACACAGTGAGTACATTGAATTTATTTTTCTGATGTAAGTACATAGTAGTTGTGGACACTTAATATAAAGTGGGACCACACACACACACACACACTCTCATACACTACGGCCAATTTAGTTAATCAATTCCCATATTGACCTTATTCTAAAATGTGGAAGTGCGCCGATTGTCTTAGAACTTCCGTTTCAGTCGCCTATGGGATAAATGACAAGAAGTAATAAACGACAAAAAACGGTCAAACTACTTGCTCTACAAACTAATTTTTGCATGACTATACAGACCAAGTATAATAATATAAGAAGGAAATATCAGTTTGCAACATCCAACAGCGAAACGAGCAGTTTTTAATGTCTAAAAATGAATGGAAGTGAATGGAAGTGTGTTAAGATGCTCAACAGATGTGACTGTGATTGGCTGTAAAGGTTATCAGTTCTGTTCACCAAAAACAATCATGCTGGACACTTATTATAGATATGTTAATCTTTGCATCATCAGATTATGTTATATTAGGCTTGGTAAATAGTATGAATGTATTGTGTGATGATCATGCACAAATAAATGACTGAAGCAAAGCTGCAGTGCATGATGGGGTTTATTTTGTTGGTGTTTTCAGGGTGATCTCAATGGACACAAAGGCCTCGTACCCTCAAACTTCCTCCAAGCCTATCCGGAAACTGAAGAGGAGACACCACGGACAGAGCAAGCAGTGACTGAGAGCCGCAGAGACTCACAGGTGTGTGTGTGTGCGTGCGTGCGTACGTGCGTGCGTGCGTGCCGTGCGTGCGTGCCGTGCGTGCGTGCCGTGCGTGCGTGCGTGCGTGCGTGCGTTAGGGCTGCACAATATATTGTTTCAGCATCAATATTGCAATGTGTGCAATAGTCACATCGCAAGATATGCAACGTTGAGTCTGAATTTTAGTTGATTAGGTGCCTCAGAATTGTATTTAATTATAATTACTCAATGTTTTTGTAATATCGTGCAGCCCTTGTGTGTAATGCATGTATTAACGTTAATCATTGCATGCTCTTTTTTTCCATTGTGTTGTGTCCATCATTGATTAACAGCATCCGTTGTTCTGCATGTGCTCTTATGTGTGTGTGTGTGTGTTTTATTTCTGCATGGTTTTCAGAAGCACAGGAGAGGTGTTCATTTTAAACAGTAACCGTAAGTCTTTTAGAGATCTGTCCTGCTGTAAACCCTCTCTCTCCTCTTAAACACTGTCCTGTATATGTTGTGAAAAAGTGTTTGCCCCTTACTGATTTCTTGTTTTTTGTTTAGTTTGTTTTTGCATGTGTCACACTTTAATGTTTCCGATCATCAAACTAATTGAAATATTAGTCAAAGATAGCTCGAGTAAACACGTCATGCAGTGTTTAAAAAAAGAAAACAAGATACAAAAATACTACATATATACAATACATGCACATATATTATGTTAAAACAAGCGTTTATTCTGCGGCGTGGTGGCGCAGTGGTTAGCAATGTCGCCTCACAGCAAGAAGGTCGCTGGTTCCAGTGCCAGCTGAGTGAGTTGGCGTTTCTGTGTGGAGTTTGCACGTTTTTCTCGTGTTGGCGTGGGTTTCCTCCGGGTGCTCTGGTTTCCCCCACAAGTCCAAACACATGCGCTATAGGGGAATTGGGTAAGCTAAATTGTCCCTAGTGTATGTGTGTGAATGAGTGTGTATGGCCGGAAGGGCATCCGCTGCGTAAAACATGCTGAATGAGCTGGCGGTTCATTCTGCTGGGGCGACTTTTGATTAATAAAGGTACTAAGCCGAAAATAAGTGAATGACAGGATGAAAACGTTTATTCTGAGTGCGATTAAGCACTAAAAGCACTAAAAATGATACATTTAGTTGAAATGTTGCCAATTTTAGTTTATTTGTTTGCATCATTAAAATTTATTTTTCTATTCCTAAACATCTTTAGTGACCAAAATCTTATTGTAATAAATATATCTGTTTAATAAAATTGATTTGTTTAAAGGCAGCTAAATATACTGTCTATATTCACTGAGAAATTGATAAAAATATTAGTTTTTTAAAAGTGGTGTACTGAAGTCTGAATTATTAGCCCTCCTGAATTATTAGCCCCTTTCTATATTTTCCCCCAATTTAAGCACTTTTCTAAACATAATAGTTTTAATAACTCATTTCTAATAACAAATATATATATATATATATATATATATATATATATATATATATATATATATATATATATATATATACATACATATATATATATATATATATATATATATATATATATATATATATATATATATATATATATATATACATATATATACATACATATATATATATATATATATATATATATATATATATACATACATATATATATATATATATATATATATATATATATATATATATATATATATACATATACATATATATATATATATATATATATATATATATATACATATATACATATATACATATACATATATATACATACATACATGCATATATATATATACATACATGCATATATATATATATATATATATATATATATATATATATATATATATATATATATATGTGTGTGTGTGTGTGTGTATATATATATATATATATATATATATATATATATGTATATATATATACAGTTTAAGTCACAATTATTAGCCTCCCTTTGATTTTTCTTTTTTAAATATTTCCTAAATGATGTTAAACAGATTCAGGAAATTTTCACAGTGTGTCTGATAATATTTTTTCTTCTGGAGAAAGTCTTTTTTGTTTTCTTTTGGCTAGAATAAAAGCAGTTCTTAATTTTTTTTAAAACCATTTTAAGGTCAAAATTAGATTAGAGATTAGATTCAACTTTATTGTCATTACACAAGTACAAGGCAACGAAATGCAGTTTAGGTCTAACCAGCAGTGCAATAGCAGCAAATGCATGATACAGGTATAAGTTATAAAGTGCAGTTATAGAAAACTCTGGTGATATTTACAGATGGATGTACTATCAACATTATATACAGGTTGTATTAGCAACTTTAAATTAAGTTTTTTTTTAAGTCTACAGAACAAACCATTGTTATACAGTAACTTGCCTAATTACCCTAACCTGCCTAGTTAACCTGATTAACCTAGTTAAGCCTTTAATAGTCACTTTAAGCTGAATGCTAGTGTCTTGAAAAAATATATAGTCAAATATTTTGTGCTGTCATCATATCAAAGATAAAATGAATCAGTTATTAGAGATGAGTAGGGCCAGACAGAATCTGTGGACATTTTGTTTCTGCAGAGAATTTTGTGAACAATCTGTGGATTTATGCGATATGATTTTACAAGTATCATAAAGAAAAACTTAATAAATGAAATAAAAAGTAATAAATCTGTAGCTTTTATTTAATGTTTACAATGCAAATCCAATTAGATCCACTTATTAGGTAATCAAAGCAAGTCCCTCATATAGTATATCTAGTAAAAGACATATTACTAAAGAACATATTACTTTAAAAACTGTATTGTAAAAAAAAATCAAATCAACATTTTAATATTAATTTTATCACAACAATATTAGTGAAATTAATTTACAAATTGAATAAATATAAATTTACACACATTTACAAGTAAACATATACACATATACAAGTAAATACAGACTTAATGATGGGCAAAAAAATCTGCGGATTTCTGTGCGTGCAGATTCTGTGTGGGCCTAGAAAAATGAGTTATTAAGCGCTTCATAATCATAAGGGGGGTCTCTCTACACCACCTCCTGTGTGCAGCATCCACTTGGATGGTGCAACTGCAGCCACTGGACACTGGCGCCAGTGCACTTACCCCACACCAACTATAGGTGGAGTGGAGAGACGGTGATAGAGCCATTCAGTGGATGGGGTTGATTGGAAGGCCATGATCAGTAATGGCAGATGGAGGGAATTTGGCCAGGACACTGGGGTTACATACACCCCTACTCTTTACCAGAAGTGCCATGGGATTTTTAATGATCACAGAGAGTCAGAAGCTCAGTTTAACGTCTCATCTGAAAGACGGCGCTCACTGACAGTGTAGTGTCCCCTTCACTATACTGGGGCATTAGGACTCACACAGACCACAGGTTGAGCGCCCCCTGCTGTTCTCACTAACACCACTGCCAACAGCAAGTTTTCCCATGTGGTCTCCCATCCAGGTACTGACCAGGCTCAGCCCTGCTTAGCTTCAGTGAGTAAAAACTCTTGGATTGTGGAGTGATATGACTGTGGCTATGTTACAACCTTTTTGATGTTAGTCTAGGGCAGAGGTTCCCAAACTTTTCAGCCTGCGACCCCTAATATGACGATGCCAGTGACTCGCGACCCCCAATATCCTGGTTATGAATACAGAAACCTTGCATGCAATGTCACACACACATCAATACACCCATGGATATTCTTCGTTTAATGTCAGTGCTGTAAATGGGCCAGAAACTTTAACCTGGTGTTATAAAATCAATCTGCTGCATCTGACGCTATTGCTGTGTCTTCAATATAATGTAACTACCACTGGGGTTGCAATCAAATAGAACTAGTAACTATAAGCTACTATAGTAACTATATAGTAATTATAAACAACTATATTTTTCTCTTCAGTAGGTTATGGATAAAATATGGTATTCTTATATGATTTAATAATAATAAATAGATTTTTTTAAATCACCAGGCGACCCCCCCTTTATTGTCCCACGACCCCTCGAGGGGTCCCGACCCCCACTTTGAGAACCACTGGTCTAGGGTAAAATTAATAACATTTAAAAGGTGTGGTACCTTTACAAGATGATGGGTGAAAACAAAAGACACAAACAACAAAACTGCCAACAAAAGTGATTTAATGTACAAAAAAGTGAAATCAGAATAATGCCCAAATATATATACAATAAGAAAAATATTTACAATAATAAAGTAACAAATTAAACAAAGTATCAAACAAAATTAGGTCAACTCAAGAGTAAGGGGACGCCAATGAAGCCAAATCAAAGAAATAAATATAACAAAACAATTCTAACTCATAAGCAAACCCCTTACCTCGCTAGAAACATGAAAAGAAAAGGAAAAGAAAAATCTTCAGCGTCGAGCGCCGTAAACTTACCTATTCTGAACTAAAAACAAAACAAATACATAAGTGGCATTCACTTTCTTACCTGGTGTTTTAAACAATGGATTGACTATGTGTATGTAAGATGGAAGTCGTACGACATCTTCCCTGTCCGCCTTACTCTGAGGACAAAGTGAACTCTCAATAATCTGTTTTAGGTTTGAGCAGGTGAGAGTTGTGCCAAAGTAACAAACAAACAATCGAATATAAATGTACAGAAATCACAAAGTCGTTCAAAAATGGGCAGAAAATATACTAAATAATTTTATCCAAACGAAAGTTAAACAAAATTAACGAATAACAAAATCATGTCGGCAAAAATACACAAAAACGGGATCAAAGGAAAAGCGCGCTGTCATCCGCTCTCCCTGGCGTCCTTATATGTGACAGCGCCACGTCACCCAATGATGTGTGACTGGTCTCCTGACCAATCAGATTCCGCGAAGGCGGACCTAAAGGATGTGACAGGTAGAGATGGGGAGATAGAAAGAGAGGGAGAGAGAACGGGACGCAAAAATTCCACCAATATACGGCAACCGTTACAGGCTACATGATGACAGTATAGATTGTTTGACTAGATATTTTTTAAGATACTAAAATATCTTAGTATCTAAAAAGATATTAAGCTCAAAGTGACTTTTATAATTATATTTATTAGAGGTTTTCATCCTTTGGTAGGACAGTAAAGTTGAGACAGGAATACACGGGGAGCAGAGATGGAAAGGTGGGAAGGATCAGGAAAGCACCTCAAGCTGGGAATCGAACTCGGGTCGCTGTGAGCACCTCAGTACTACATGTTGGCACACAGTACCACTAGGTTATTGGCGCTGACTTAAAGGGACTTTTAAGCGATTAATTAAGTTAATTAAGCAAGTTATTGTGATTAAGCAAGTCATTATATAACATGAGTGATTTGTTAAAACTAATATTGCTTAAGGGGGCTAATAATATTGACCTTAAATTGGTTTAAAACAATTGAAAACTTCCTTTATTCTAGCTGAAATAAAACAAAAAAGACTTTCCCCAGAAGAAAAAATATTATTGAAAATGCTGTAAAAAATTCCTGAATCTGTTTGGCAAATATTGGACAAAAAGTTAATTAAATTTAAAGGAAGGCAAATAATTCTGACATCAGCTCTATATTTCTTTAAATATATAATGTGACACATTAGTAAAGCATTGAAAAACGCATCTGGAAAGTGCTCACATTTGACCTGTGTCTGTTGTTTCCTGCAGACGAGCCAATCTGAATCCTCTGAACATCCGGATGCAGTGAGCGTCTCTCATCCAGAAGCTCATCCTGAATCCAGTCCCGGATCGAATGCGGAGCCGGACAGTAATCAACGGTTTCAGTCTCCACCCGAAAGTCCTCCATCACCCGACGCTGCTCAGCCAGAGAAAAAGAAGAAGAGCTTTTTCTCCAAAGGCAGGAGACTCTTCAGAAAACTGGGCTCCAGCAAGAAGGAATAGTCGAGCTGTGAGATCCAATCAGCTGCAGATTGCACTTTTAAAGGGACAGTTCCCCCGAAAATGAAGATTTACTCACTATTTATTCTGTGGTTGCAAAGTTTTTCTCTTCTGTTGAACACAAAAGAAGATACTTTGAAGAATGCTGAAAGGCCATTGACTTCCATACAATGGGGAATAAGTGTATTTGTGTTGTTTTTAGTACAAATATATAATAATTCTGATATCAAGAAGCATTTTCTGCACTTTGAAAAAATATTGTGTTGATTTCAGAAATAATTAGTAAAAAATAAATGTTATTTTTCATAAAACAAGTAAAATAACCTGCCAATGGAGTGAGCAAAATAATCGTGTTTTCACTTTTAATTAAGATTATTTTGCTGACCACATTGGCAGATTATTTAGCCTGTTTTAACGAGAAATTATCCTAATTTTGACTTAATATTTCTGAAAACGAGAGAATATTTTGTGCAGTCTAGAAAATTATTTTTGATTTAAGAATCTTTAGATATTTGGACTGGAAACAAGACAAAATCTCATTTTTTTTTAAATGTAGCAGGAAAAAACACCATGTAAGTCAATGGTTACAGGTTTCCAACATTTTTCAAAACATCTTCTATTGTGTTTGACAGAAGAAAGAAACTCTTAAAAGGTGTAAAACAAGTAATAAGGAGAGTAAATGCTAACAGAATTGTCATTTTTGGGTGAACTATCCCTTTAACTTGTATGTTGTTGTGTCTGTTTGAGTGCGTGTTGTTCGTGTAATGATAGGAGAGTCTGATAATGATGCAGATTTACCAGCGCTTTGGTGTGTTCGACTGTTTCTTCACAAATAATAATCGCAATCTCCTGTGGATATTAAAAAAATGGGTTTCATATAAACCCTTTAAGCTGTGACTAAAGCTCATGCCTGCTGAAAAGCTTCTCGTTATTATACAAATGCTACCAAAATATAGCTCAATATTCTCAATGAACCAATACCGCTTTAGAACCTGCTTTCGCTTATAATTCACAATCGCAAAATGCTTTCTTACTTAAGAGCTTTTGTCTTGTTTTTAGTTCAGATGTATGATGATTCTTAAATCAAGAAGCATTATTTAGACCAGGGGTGTCCAAAATCGGTCCTGGAGGGACGGAGTCCTGCAGATTTTAGCTCCAACTTGCCTCAACACACCTGCATGGATGTTTCTAGAAAGCCTAGTAAGAGCTTGATTAGCTAGCCCAGGTGTGTCTGATTGGGGTTGGAACTAAACTTTGCAGGACACCGGACCTCCAGGACTGAGTTTGGACATGCCTGTTCTAGACAGTCTTGTTTTTAGCAAAAATAGTGAGTTTAAAGCAAGCTAAATAATCTGCTTGTTAATGGGGTATATTTAATAATGTAATAATATTCATCATTCATTCATTTCCCTTCGCGTTAGTCCCTTTATTAATCAGAGGTCACCACAGCGGAATGAACTGCCAACTATTCCAGCATATGTTTTACACAGCGGATGCCCTTCCAGCTGCAACCCAGAAACATTCACACACACTCATACACACACACACACATGAAAAAGTGGGGACATTACATAGGTTTCCATTCATTTTATACCTTCCAAACCGTATATTATATTGCCCTCACCCCACCCTACCCCTAAACCCAACCATTACAGGACACTGTATGCAGCTTTACTCTCTGATTAAACTCATTCTGTAGGATTTATAAGCATTTTGAGAAATTATACAGATTATACAGATTACATTATACAGATTTGTGTCCTGATTTGTCACAAAAACACGTACACACACACACTACACTTGTACACAACGACCAATTTAGTCAATCAATTCCCTTATAGCGCATGTGTTTGGACTGTGGGGGAAATCAGAGCACCCGGAGGAATCCCATGCCAACACGGGGAGAAAATGCAAACTCCACACAGAAATGACAACTAACCCAGCCGGGACTCAAGGCAGTTACTTTCTTACTGTGAGGCAACAGTGCTAACCACTGAGCCACCGTAATACAATAAAAATGTAATAAAATAATGGGAAAGTAAAACAAACTTGACATTTTTCTTACACCAGGGTGTCCTTGGGGCTCTTAAAAAGTTTCAAATTTTAGACCTTAAAAAAATCTTTAATTCACTCAAATATTGTCTTAAATTATTTTAAATGGGTCTTAATTTTCCAATCAGGCCAACACTCATCAAATTACCAACAATACACCTTAACAAAACCTTTAACCAGAGTTAAATTTATTAAAATTAGAGTCTATGTATGCAACTAGAGTTTGATTGTTTGGATATCACCCTGCAGCCTAAGAGCGGTTGCTCACTGAAGCTAAGCACACTGAGCCTGGTCAGTACCTGGATGGGAGACCACATGGGAACACTAAGTTGCTGTTGGAAGTGGTGTTAGTGAGGCCAGTAGGGGGCGCTCAACCTGTGGTCTGTGTGAGTCCTAATGGCCCAGTGTAGTGAAGGAGACTCTATACTGTCAGTGAGCGCTGTCTATCAGATGAGACGTTAAACTGAGGTCCCGACTCTCTGTGGTCATTAAAAATCCCATGGCACTTCTGGTAAAGAGTTGGGCTGTAACCCCGGTGTCCAGGCCAAACTTCCTCCGTCGATCCTTACCGGTGATGCCCTCCCAATCATCCCCATCAATTGAATTGGCTCTATCACTGTCTCTCCACTCCACCAATAGCTGGTGTGTGATGAGCACACTGGCGCAGTTGTCCTGTGGCCGCCGTCGCATCATCCAAGTGGATGCTGCACACTGGTGGTGGTACGGAGAGACCCCTCTCATTAATGTGAAGCGCTTTGGCTGTATGGCCATACACAATAAATGCCCTATATAAATACACAATACAATACATCTTTGGAAAGGAAAAAAATGCTTAGTATTTAACTTTAACTTATACAGGATGTAAGTCTGAAATCATATTCATGATGATCTTCAAAATGTCTTACATTTGACTTGGTGGAACCTACCGAAACCCTGTACACCACACTCTCAGAAATCAAGGTGCGTGAGCTGTCACTGGGGTGGCACCTTTACAAAAGGTACAAATTTGTACCTAAAAGGTCCATATTAATACCTCAAGGGTACATATTAGCACCTAAAATGCACAAAAGTGTTCCTCTTAAGATTTGTGGGTACTAATCTAAGCTTTTAAGGTACCAATATGGACCCTTCAAGTACAAATGTGTACCTACAAATGTGTACCATTTCTACTTGAAGGGTCCATATTGGTAGCTTATATTAGTACCCACAAGTCTTAAGAGGAACACTTTTGTGCATTTTAGGTGCTAATATGTACCCTTGAGGTAATAATATGGACCTTTTAGGTACAAATGTATACCTTTTGAAAAGGTACCACCCCAGTGACAGCTCACGTACCTTGATTTCTGAGAGTGCATTGGTAGATTATGTAGCTTGTTTTAAGGGGGAAAACTCACTTCATTTTGACATCATTATGATTTGTTTTGTTTAATAAATGCTTGTTGATTTAAGAGTTGCACTGAAAGCAAGTAAGAAAAGCATGATTTTTCAGAGCTTCTTCACAAGTTGCAGGGCAAAGCACACTTAGAGGAGAAATGCTGACATGGAGATGTTTTTCCCAAGACTTTTTTTTTAGGAAAATAAAATGAAGGAGAGTGACTAAATATGTATTTTTATGTCACTGCAAAGATTTTTGCACTACTAGTTGGGTCCAAGACTGCAGAACTGTGTCCGTTTAGCTGTTTTATGTTGCTTTTGTTACTATAAAAGGCTGATCAAATCATTAATTCTCCATTGAAAGTGAATCAATAAGACATGCAGCTGAATGCATATATTGTCAGTGATGTGCTCATGTTCTACTGATGATATTATATTCATATTTTGTTTCTGTGTTCTTACTTAGAGTTTTTGTCTCGTTTCTAGTCCAAATATCTAATAGTGCTTTAATCAAGAAGCATTTTCGGTAACACTTTATAATTACACACTATAAATCAATTATTATGCATTAGTAAATAGTGAATTCATTATCTGTTAAGCATTAACTCTACATTAATAAACGTTAGTGTTGTAAACTTCTAAGAGCCCACAAAAAACCAGGGAGAATCTTTCGGTTGTCTTCAAAGCAGAATCCTTTTTAATAAGAGGAACTCAGCGTGGCTGTGGCGTCATCGAAAGCAAACTCTCAACTCCACAGCAAAACATAATACATTTTATACATCTTACAGCATGTAGGTGGGGTCAGTCATGGGGGACAGTAAAACAAAGCATGCAAATGAAGTCTGGGTGCCATGGTGATCTCATCAATAGATAAGTACATCATTACAACAATGTGCAAATGATGTTCTGGAGACAGGGAATACAATAGATACAGCCATGCTGTGAAACCATTAATTACATCACTTTAGCATACAAATGAAGTCTGTAGTCAGCAAGGCAAAGGTTAAATGTTCCTCCTATATGGCATGTCAATGAAATGATTTAATTAAAAAAAACCAAAGAAAATAACTTTTCAGTTATACGTAGAGTATTGTTCATTTGGAATTAGATGCTAGAAATTTATATTTCCACATTAGTAAGCAGTTTATAACTGCAGCTACATATTAACATAGTTAACTAATATGTTAATAAATGCTTTATTAACTCAACTTCATACAGTTTTGTGACCTAATCTAAAGTGAGGACTATTTATGCTTTATTAATCCCTTATAAATGACTATTAAAGTCTCAGAATCAAATGAACAAAACATCTTTGCAATGTTTTCTAAAAAGTACAATTTTGATAAAGTTTAAACATTGCTGAATAACAGGAGTGTCAAAATACAACATCCAACTGAATAAAACAACAGCAACAACAACATAGTAATTTAACAATATAATAAGATGCAATGTTTAAACTCTACAGTGATTTTATTTTAGATCAGGTTGCAAAGATTTATTTTTTATTTGAAATCAATGAATTGGACATTATGAAGGACGAATAAATGAATAGAAATGAATAATCTTATTCTTTTTGTTTATCATTTAACTGAGCCTTTATTTGTCATTTATAAGGGATTTATAAAGCATGAATAGTCCTCACTTTAGATTAGGTCACAAAACTAGATGAAGTTGAGTTAATAAAGCATTTATTAACATGTATAGTAACCATTAATAAATGCCTGAATAATAAGACATATAAACATTGATTTCAATAGTTTATTAATCATTTACTAACTCATTCTGAATGATCCTAAAAACCCTCAACTACTCTCAAACACAACTGGTTTGTAAATAATGCAATACTTAATTTAGTACTGAAATATAAATCATTAACAAAGTATGAAACTATGATTATTAAGCACATTTTAAATATGTTTGCAAGTCAAGAATAGAGCATTTGTAGCTGCAGTTATAAACTGCTTACTAACGTTTATTAATGTAGACTTAATGCTTAACAGATAATGAATTCACTATTTGCTAATGCTTAATAAATGATTTATAGTGTGTACTTATTATAAAGTGTTACCGCATTTTCTAGACGAGCAGAAAATATTGTCTTGTTTTCACAAATAACGAGGCAAAGTTAAGTGAGTTTTTTTCTTTAAACAAGCAAAATAATCTGACAATGGGGTGAGTAACATAATCTTATGTCAAAGGGAAGAACAAGATTATTTCTCTGACCCCATTGGCATTTGGCTTGTTTAAGTAAAATCTCCCCTAATTTTGACTCATTATTCCTGTTAACAAAACCATATTGTTCTGCTAGTCTAGAAAATACTTCTTGATTTAAGAATTTGAACACTACCTGACAAAAGTCTTGTCGCTTATTCAAGTTTTAGGATCAACAAATAATAAGTTGACTTCTAGTTGATCATTTGGTTATAGAAGTGGCTTAAATGAAAGGCAAAGGCCTCTAGATTTTGCTTATTTGAGCACAATTAAATATGATCATGCTTTGATTATTAATAATGTCATTAGGACAGTAAGCTCTGACTCTGCTTAGACTAAAGTCTCATCACTGAACAGAAATAATGTCCAGTATAGAATATAAAGTCCTGCTGCAGTGGAGACCGAATGAATATTGTGTCTGACTCCATCATGAGCTTGGAGGACTGCATCCATACATCTCTGACATGACTCAAATCACTGATTAATAAAGTCATCTGGAATGAAGGAGAAAGCGTTCCTGCAGGACTCCCAGAGTTCATCAAGACTCTTTGTGTTCATCTTTACGCCTCCTCCTTCATCATGCTCAATAATGTTCATGTCTGGTGACTGGGCTGGCCAATCCTGGAGCAGCTTGACCTTCTCTGCTTTCAGGAGCTTTGATGTGGAGGCTGAAGTATGAGAAGGAGCGCTATCCTGCTGGAGAATTGTGCCTCTCCTGTGGTTTGTAATGTAATGGGCAGCACAGATGTCTTGATAGCTCAATCTGTTGATGTTGATCATCCACTCTGCAGATCTCTCGCACACCCCCATACTGAATGTAACCCCAAACCATGTTGTTTCCTTTACCAAACTTGACTGATTTCTGTGAGAATCTTAGTCCATGCTGGTTCCAGTAGGTCTTCTGTAGTATTTGTGAAGATTGGGATGCAGATCAACAGATCAAGTCAACCTTCTGCCACTTTTGCAAATGATCAACTAGAAGTCAAGTTGTTATCTGCAATCGACGAGGGGTTTGTCAGGTAGTGTAGATATTTGGACTAGAAACAAGACAAAAACTCTAGTAAGAAAAGCATTGTTTGCTTGCAGTATTAACTGTTATCAGGACTTAATTTGTGCTGGAACATTCCGGATCCATTACCTCGGAAATCTGATCCGATACCTTATTTTGACAATCCCCCTCCTCAGACGCCCAACCCCCCCCAACCCCCCCACCGCTCTCCACTGTCAAGTGTGACACCTCTACATTCTCGGGTAACATGCCCGGTTTGTTACCCCGATCTGTTCCAGGACTTCACAAATTAAGCACTGACTGTTATCAATGTACATGCATACGGTAACACTTTACATCACAGGTCTATCTTTGTTAATGTGTCCAGCAATGTGCAATACATTTTATTTCACAGGCATTCATTTTTATTCATATATAGTTTTGTCAGTGCATTACTGTTTAATTTTAATAATGCATTGATAAGTGTTAAAATCAGCATACAGTATAGTATGATACTGAACTTAATCACTTCTGTTAACAAAGGAAACCTTATCTAAAGTGTTACCAGTCTGCTTAGTCTGTAAAAACACAAACAATACACTTACTATCATTCATTAGCATGCTGTACATGTTTTATTGATGCGTAATGAACTTTATTTGAGCTCAATTTCGCCTTTTCTCGTGGAACTCGACAGTAATATGTTGAAAAACTCAAAGGGTAGGCTTTTTTTTTTGCATGAGCTCTGTTTTAATGTTCTCATGATGTAATTATGTACTTCCTCTTTCCTTTTCCTCCGTTTTAGGAGTGTTGTAAAGGCATGTGAACGCTGCATATCGCAATGCTAGCATTAGATTTAGTGTGTTTTACGGGGCTCGTCTCTCAGGTTGAACTTTTGCATCTCTTAATTCAATTAATAAAAACCACACTATACATCTGCTGCCAAAAACAGCCAATCACAGAGCGCCAGGCGGTCAGAGGGGCGGGGCTACTGCTGAAACACGCTCTCAGACGGGAAGCAGATGAACGTTTCTGCTTCTCTGAAACTCTGCGAAAATGATTTGCTTGCTCAGTAGTTTTGTCCTTTTCCAGCGCAGATATATCTCAGCATCAGCTGCATTTACATGAGAAGCTTTTAGGTCAGCGAGTGCTTAAAAGCAGAGAGAAACTAATGTGGTTGTGGGAGGAGGAATGTCACTTCTTTTACTTGTGAATTAATTGTTTTCTGACTCCATTAGGCAGATTTTTTTAATGGTTTCACTTACTTTATAAGCATTTTTTATATTACTATTCTTGAGTTTAAGAATGTTTATTCTGGCAAAGCAGACAGAAATAATGAAAAATTAATAGAGAACTCATAACAAACATTCCAAAATTACATTTAAACAAAAAATAATAATAAATTTCATTTAAATATCTACACATTATTTAAATGATTTAAGATTCATTTACTTAAGAATTTAATATTTTTAATATTTTTAAAAATATTTTAAATGGTAATATTTTGTTAATTATATTTAGACATGCAGAGCTCAGCGTAATTGTGTACAGCCCATTTTGAAATGAATATTTTCCTCCATTTCTCAGTGAAAATAGGCAATGTATTTTGGTGCATTTAAACAAAAAAGATTAAAAATAACATTTAAATTGATAAAATAACATTTAATAACATTTAGGTCATCCAAACTTATTTATAAATTGAAAGGTAATACAATTAATTTAAAGCAAAACATTGCAAAAATCAATCACAACCTACAAAATTTCAGCTAAGTTTTTCTTTTTTCTTCTCTTGATTTCTCCTCTTTTTTTAAATTAGTATTTAATATTTTCTATGACATATCAATTTAGTGCACTAGTTTTTGGACAGTTATTGTATTGTTAGATTAGCTCCAGATTTGGCTTCAGTACTGACTAATTTAATGTATATGCACAAATATAATATTGTAGAGCTTCCTATTAAAAATATGAATTTAAAAGAGAGATTTGTGAGGGGTGTGCTTATATATGCTGAGCACTGTATGTATGTGTATTATATATTATACATATATATAATATATTATATATTAATTATTTATAAAAAAAATTTAATAGTTTTATTTATTTATTTTTTTTCCAAATTAATTTTGTTTATTTTCTCTCATTTGGATATTTAATTATTTTGTATTTAGGCTTGAAAAAAATGAATTCTGATGTATTTTCCGAAACCCTGCTTCTCAGTAAGTGTATGTTAATGTAAAACATTAGTTTTAATGTTTCGATTTAATGTTTGACTCACTTTTTAAGCATGTAAGTTTGATTCTTCTGTAAATTTAACTTGAGTTTAAGAATGTTCAGATATTTGTCTTGGCAAAGCAGACAGAAATACTGTGATATTAATACAGAGCGCATAGCAAATAACAAAATTACTCATAACAAAAATTATATTTCAGCAAAAGAACTCAATTTCCTTTAAATACCTAAACATTTTTTCACACACACATTTATTTTCTATTTTTTTTCTTTTTATTTTTCTGTTCTGTTTTATTTTTCTAATTAAAATATATAAAAGTTAAATATTTATTGACCATTTAAATAGCTGCTTTCTCATTGTTATTCCAGTCTTTATTGCTTTTATTGCTATACCAATAATAATAATAATAATAACAATAATAATAATAATAATAATAATAATGTAGACGGCGAGGCAGTGGTGCAGTAGGTAGTGCTGTCGCCTCACAGCAAGAAGGTCGCTGGGTCGCTGGTTCGAACCTCGACTCAGTTTGTGTTTCTGTGTGGAGTTTGCATGTTCTCCCTGTGTTCGCGTGGGTTTCCTCCGGGTGCTCCGGTTTCCCCCACAGTCCAAACACATGCGGTACAGATGAATTGGGTAGGCTAAATTGTCCGTAGTGTATGAGTGTGTGTGTTTATGTGTGTGTGGATGTTTCCCAGAGATGGGTTGCGGCTGAAAGGGCATCCGCTGCATAAAAAAAACTTTGCTGGATAATTTGGCGGTTCATTCCGCTGTGGCGACACCAGATTAATAAAGGGACTAAGCCGACAAGAAAATGAAATGAAATGAATATAATAATAATAATAATTAATACTAGAGTGATTACTAAAGGATCATGTGATTCTGAAGACTGGAGTAATGAAGCTGAAAATTCATTATTAAAATCACTGGATTAAATGATGAAATTAATTTCTAATCTACATTTGAACAGTTATTTTATAGTGCAATAACATTTTACATGTTATTGTTTATTACATGTTTATTATTTGTGTGTGTGTGCGCGCATGTGTGTGTGCGCGTGCATGCGTGTGTGTGTGTGTGTACAATATTTTTTTTCTAAACATATATATATATATATATATATATATATATATATATATTAAATCATTTAAAAAATTTATTAATTTATTTATCCTCTCCCATTTGCATATTTATTTTCCTTGTTTTAGGCTTAAAAAAATATATTCTGATGCATTAGTTAGAAAACCTGCTTCTCAGTGCATCTTAAAATAAAACTGCTTTGATATTATTTTGATTTTATTTAGAGGTTTTCACCTTTATTATGATGGGACAGTGGAGATTTCAGACAGGAAAGCATTGGGAGCAGAAAGAGAGGAAGAATCAGCAAAGGACTTTGAGCCAGGAATCAAACTCAGCTCGCCGTGAGCACGTCAGTGTTATATGTCAGCGCACAGCACCACTAGGCTATTGACACCGACATGTTTTTAATCAGAAAACCAAACAGAGCAGCAAATCAAGCATTGTTTTTACCATTACTTTATGCTATTCTCTAAATAATCTGCCATCTAACACAATTAATGAAGTCCCTCTGAAATGAGCATTTATCTGGTGTATTCCTCAGTGTAATCCAGTGATTCCTGCGCTCAGATTCACCGTAACCGTCGATATACCGCAAATATAGGCGTAATCTAGGCCATAATAACTAACACTAGCCTTATAAGACCTGGTTTAGTCTTAACTCGGAGTTTACTACAGCTGACTGCATGCATGATGGATTTCCATCTATACTCAGCCTTATTTATTCTAGCTACAGCGCTCAGCATAAATCAGTCCCTTTGTTCATTCATATTTCTCTTCGTTCCTCATTGAATGTAGACCAGGGATGTCAAACTCAATTCCTAGAGGGCCGCAGCCCTGCACTGTTTATTTCCAACCTTCATTAAACACACCTGATCAAACTAATTGAGTGCTTCAGGCTTGTTTGAAACCCACAGGTAAGTGTGTTGGAGCAGGGTTGGAACTAAACTGTGCAGGGCTGCGGCCCTCCAGGAATTGAGTTTGACACCCCTGATGTAGACGATCCTTTATGGTGCATTTAAATGAAACAGTTATATTCAGTATAATAAGCACGCCTTTAGGAACAAGATAAAGCATTTCAATTCAAATTAACTCAATTTAATATTATTTTTTTAATGCTTCACTTCATTTTTCTTGTTTATTAAGATTCTATTCAACATTTTCCCACATCTCCCTTATTTTTAGGCTCTTATTTTAATTTTATTGGTTAGATAAGCTCTATTTTTGGCTTTGGTAGCAACTAATCTACTGGATATGGACATATATTCATGTTCAAGAGAGATCTGTATTTATGCTGAGCACTGTGTGTGTGTGTGTCGTAGTAGTTGCACGTATTTACGTTGTGTGTGTGTGTGTGTGTGTTTGATTTGCAGGAGGCCGTGTTTGGCCTGCGAGACTGCTGTAGTTTGTGATTTACCGTATGACATTTTCATACAATGAGAAAGAGACTCTCTGTTCATCTTTTGTACATTTTTGTAATGCATTTCTTTGGGGAACCCACCTGTAAATACGCTTCTTCTGTGCATGTGTTTTGGGAAAGCACCACAGGCGTCTTGCTTTGTGAGGAAAGTCCTTGTGATTTACTTGAAGTGAATGACAAGACTTGTTGCAATATGGACTTTTTACAGAAATAAAGTATATTTTCACAGAAAACGAGGCATTTAAATGTGTTTGTGTTTGTTTGTTTTTTTCATGCAACTAGAGGTTCTTAAAATGCTGGAGATCTCTTTAAATTAAACTAGAGATTTTTAAACTTCTGAATGTTCAGTTCAATTCAGCTTTATTTGTAGAGCGCTTTTACGATGTAGATTGTGTCAAAGCAGCTTCACATAGAAGATCATAGTAAATTGGAACAGAGTAGTTCAGTTTTTAGTGTTTAAGTTCAGTTCAGTTCAGTTTAGCTCAGTTCAGTGTGATTTAAAATCATTACTGAGAGTCCAAACACTGGAGATGTGCAGCTCTACCGATCCCAAACCATGCAAGCCAGTGGCGACAGCGGAGAGGGAAAAAAAACTTCACTAATTGGCGAAAGTGCAGAAAAAAAACCTTGAGGGAAACCAGAATCAATTGGGCCATTTTAATATCTCTGCTGGCCAAACGTCTTGTGCAGAGCTGCAGTCTCAGCAGTGGAGGCTGGAAGATAGCCTCAGCGAAGACTCGTCTGTCCCTGGAGCGTCACTGGAATCAGTGTCATGCTCTCCACTCCTCCATGACCACCACAGCAGCTGCTCAGGATACGGCCTGGTCCAGTATATGGAAACCTTGGGATCATATCGTCGCTGGTCTTGGATCCAATCAGTGATGCTGCATAGTCTGAGGGCCTCGGGAAGAGTATCCCCAGATGGAAATGGAGAATAATTAGCGTAGCTGCTGTTCATAGTGTATATAAACAAGATGCAGAAGCCTGTGTGGAACCCGCTAAGTGATGCATTGAGTCTATGCTTTACTAAACAGATAGGTCTTTAATCTAGTTTTGAACTGGGAGAGTGTGTCTGAGCCTCGCACGTTATCAGGAAGGCTATTCCAGAGTGTAGGAGCCATAAATGAAAAGGCTCGACCTCCTTTACTCGACTTGTGAAGTGTAATTGTGACTGCTGAATCCTCTTATAATGGGACTACCAAATCATCTTGAAATGCAACTGTTGAATTAATTGATTTAAAAATGATGATTTAATGATCATCTTGAAATGCATCCTGTTGCAGTAATCACTTTTTACAGAGATAAAGTACATTTTCGCCTAAAACTAGACTCTAAATTTTTTTTTTATTATTTTAATGCTTTTTTTTAATTACAACTAGAAAACTATTATAATGCTTGACCCTTATCTTTAAATAAATTAGTTTCCTTATATGCAGCTACCAAATCATCTTGGAATGCAACTATTAAATCCTCTTAGAATGCAATTCTTGAATTATATGCTATATTACTGCTTGTTAATTGTATATATATATATATATATATATATATATATATATATATATATATATAAAGACATATATACATGTCTTCACAGTTGAAGCCAGGATTATTAGCCCCCCTGTTTGTTTTTATTTATTTTATCTTTGTCATGATGACAGTAAATAATTCAAGACACTTCTTTACAGCTTAAAGTAAAATTTAAAAGATTAACTTGGTTAATTAGGTTAACTAGCCACTTTAGGGTAACTAGGCAAGTTATTGTATAATGATGGTTTGTTCTGGAGACTATTGGAAAAAAATATATATATATATATAATATATATATATATATATATATATATATATATATATATATATATATATATATATATATATATAAGATAAAATATATATATATATATATATATATATATATATATATATATATATATATATATAACTTTATCTGTTAAAAGTTACTAGTTATTAGATAATTAAAGTACATTGGCACATAAAATGATTTTTCCCAAGCAACTACAAATGTATCTTTAAAATAAACTAGAGTTTATTGAAATGTGACTACCACATCATCTTGAAATGCGTCTTTTTACAGAAATAAAGCATTTTTTACATAAAAGACTCAAAAATAATGTGTTTGATATTTTTATGCTTTTTACACAATTAGAGATTCTTAAAGTGCTTGAGACCTATCTTTAAAGAAAACTAGAGTTTCGAAAAATGTGACTACTGAATTGTCTTGAAATGCGACTCTTTAAAATGCGATTAGCTATTGCTTCAAACTATTAATTCCCCTTAAAATTCATTTATGAATCCTCTTGTAATGCAACTTGTTGCAATATGAACTTTTTACAGAAAATAAGGTATTTTTCACTAAAGATGGTTTAGATTCTTTTTAATGCTTTTTTTCATGCTACTAGAGATTTCTAAAATGCTTTTGATTTATCTTTAAATTTAACTAGAGGTTGTTAAAATGTGACCATCGAATCATCTTTGAACATGACTACTCGTCTTAAAATGCAAATGTGAATATAATTAAACTTATCTTGAAGTTCCACTTGCTGCAATATGGACAGATATAAAGTACAATTTAAGTAAAATTAGACACTAAAAAAATTAGTGATAATTTTTTTTCAAGCAACTAGATATTAACAAATCATCTTAAGATGTCATTTATTAATCATCTTAAAATGCTATTTGTTGCAATATGGACTTTTTACAGAAAGTATATTATTTACATATTATTTAATATTAATATAATTATTTTATAATATTAATTATTCATAATATTAATTTAATATTATTTAAATATATTTTTACATATAAGAGACTCAAAATGTTTTTTATTTTATTTTTAAGCCTTTTTTATGCAATTGGAGTTTTTCAAAATGCTTGAGATTTATCTTTAAATTGAAATCGAATTACTTAAAATACAATTACCAAATCATCTTATAATGCAATAACTAATCAACAGAAATAAAGTAATTTTCACATCAAACTGGACGCAAAAAAATGTTTGATTAGTTTTTTTCCATGCAACTTGAGATTCCTAAAATGCTTGAGATTTCTCTTTAAATGAAACTAGAGGTTCTTAAAATACAACTACCAAAACATTTTTAGACAACTACTGAATCCTCTTGAAATGCAACTATTGGATCCTCTTAAAATGTGATTTTTGAATCATCTTGATATGCAACTTGTTGCAATATGGACTTTTTAAAGAAATAAATATATTTTCACAAAACAAAATTTTTGATCTTTTTAACTTTTTTTCATGCAACTAGAGGTTCTTAAAATGTGATCAAAAAATCATCTTGAAATGAGACTCCCAAATCATCTCTAAACATGACTACTGAATCATCTTATAGTGCCACTATTGAATCTTCTTTAAATGTCATCCTGAAATGCGACTTGAACAGTGTAATATGGACATAAATAAAGAACATGTGCACATAAAAATGAGACACAAAAATGCGTTTGATTTATTTTGAAAGCTTTATTAAAGTCTGAACAGCATGCATGCACTCGCTGAATAGCCAGTTGAAAGAAACGTGGCTTTATTTTCCCCAAGCGTGCGCGTCTCACGTGGATGTGCTTTGTGACACTATGAGACGTGCACCACTTTACGAAACAAAGCCAGTTCCTCTTTTCCTTTGGTTTCAGTCGTCACGAAGTGTTCCCAGCAGCCAACAGTACACTCATCCATAAAGTAGGAAACACTACACTGTGGCGAGGGGTTTAGTAGTGCTTTCTACTTTATGGATGACTGCACTGTACGTCCTTTTGTCCTGATGTTTCTGGACTTCCTGATAAAAGCAGACATCTCGGACTCCTCCTTCACATAAACACACACACACACACACTTCTGGACCCCACCCAAACTACACAAACACTTCAAACTCACAGCTTTTTATAAAAAAAAAAATGAATTTATATTTTTTAACATAAGACATGCATGGATGGGTGAATCATCTTTATGATTAATAATCGGTGGTGTGCGTTATGTAGACGCTTACAGCAAATGCATTGCCACACATGATTTGTTTAAATTACATCAAAGTTTATGCAATAGGCATCAACTAAAAGTAAATCAGCACTGAATAAAATGAAAAGCCTTAATATATGCAATGCGCCATTTCATGCACAGCACAAACGTCTTCCTGTATATCAGACGGCAGCCATTTTGATCGGCATGAGTAAGCTTTTTCTGTCAAAAAGAGCCAAGTTTTAGTTCCTGATCGTAAATACTTTCAGTGTTTATTAAGATACCTGTTAAGAAATGTAATTATCTTTGCAGAATTTCAGAAGAGATGGCAATAAAATCCTAAAAATGCATATGTATCCCAATTTTGAAGTGATTGTTGAACTGGAACTTGCTTAAAACTGCGCGTTATCAGTTATTCAATGTGCTGAAATACTCTTTACACTTATTCACGCTCCACAAAAAGCCTAATTTTGTTCATGCATCAGTAGATAATCCAATATAAATGCATACAAACACCAAAGTTTTACAAGTTAAGCTTAAAATGAACACAACGTTATGCATTTTGTGACGCATTAAAGATAAATGATCTTAAAATACTTCAAATTCACACACAAAAACTGTCCTAACATCCAGCTATAAGCATAATTATACATTACCGCTCCTAATATTATCTCTCGGTGCCATCCATACTGGTAGATCAAGCCCACAGTTGGCTCATCTTCATCATCTTCTCCTCCTCCTCCAGTGGTTTTAGCAGTGTGTGTTAGTTGTCTTCCTCTTCAGAAGTGGGCCTAAAAGAGAAGAAGTGCTGCTATTTAATCTCGCTGCCAACCACGTGCGCTCGCCCACACAGGAAGAGGCAATAACAGTCAGAATCGCAAGCTGCACTCTGATTGGCTGCCGCATTTTGCCCCCCGCTCATTTAAGCACATTGCTAGTGTCCGCAGATATTCACGCGCACACATTTCCTCTGCTGAGACCCGTTTTTATTTTTTTTTTATTTAAAGATGAATGCACCGTTGAGGCTTTGCACTGAAAATAATGATATACTACATTTCCTTTAATGTTAAGCGGTTGCAAACTATTTAATATGGGCTGAATATAAACACACACATTAAATGTAGTCATGTGCTTGTGTAAATTCAGCCCATATGAATTGTTTGCAACAACTTACCTTTAAAAAAATGTAGTAAATCCAAAAAAACTATATTTTTCAGTGTGTTTGGGTTTGAAAAACAGCTTTATTTCAAGCCATTTGTTTTAATTAAAGGGAGTGAAGATGTTTTGTTTGTTGTTTAATTGTCAGTCAGGGATGTCTATTGCACTAATATGCTTTTATTCTCATTTCTTTATGTAATTTATGTAATTGCACACATTTCACCCAAGACAACTTGCTAATTGAGCAATTAGTGGTTTTAAAATGCATCAGTAATTCTTTTTTTAATGCAAGTAGTGAATCATCTTAAAATGTGGTTCATTTTGAAATGCAATTCATCTTAAAATGCAGCTCAAACTTTATCTTATAATGCTGTTCATCACTAAGGTATGAATCTTGAAATGTGACGACTGAATCGATTTAAAATGTGACAACTGAATCATCTTGAAATGTGACTACTGAATCATCTTGAAATGTGACTACTGAATCATCTTGAAATGTGACTACTGAATCATCTTAAAACATGACTACTGAATCATCTTAAAATGTGACTACTGAATCATCTTGAAACGTTTCTACTAAATCATCTTAAAATGTGACTACTGAATCATCCTGAAATGTGACTACTGAATCATCTTGAAATGTGACTACTGAATCATCTTAAAATGTGACTACTGAATCATCTTGAAACGTTTCTACTGAATGATCTTAAAATGTGACTACTGAATCATCTTGAAATGTAACTACTGAATCATCTTGAAATGTGACTACTGAATCATCTTGAAATGTAACTACTGAATCATCTTGAAAAGTCACTACTGAATCATCTTGAAATATGAATCATCTTGAAACGTGACTACTGAATTATTTTGAAATGTGACTAATGAATCATCTTGAAAAGTGACTACTGAATCATCTTGAAACATGACTACTGAATTATCTTGAAATGTGACTACTGAATCATCTTGAAAAGTGACTACTGAATCATCTTGAAATATGACTACTGAACCATCTTGAAATGTGACTACAGAATCATCTTGAAAAGTGACTACTGAATCATCTTGAAAAGTGACTACTGAATCATCTTGAAACATGAATACTGAATCATCTCAAAATATGACTAATGAATCATCTTATGAAGCAACTACAGAATCATCTTAAAACATGACTACTGAATCATCTTGAAATGTGACTACTGAATCATCTTTAAACATGACTACTGAATCATCTTAAAATATGACTCCTGAATCGTCTTGAAAAGTGACTACTGAATCATCTTGAAATATGACTACTGAACCATCTTGAAAAGTGACTACTGAATCATCTTGAAACATGTCTACTGAATTATCTTGAAATGTGACTACTGAATCATCTTGAAAAGTGACTACTGAATCATCTTGAAATATGACTACTGAACCATCTTGAAATGTGACTACAGAATCATCTTGAAAAGTGACTACTGAATCATCTTGAAAAGTGACTACTGAATCATCTTGAAACATGAATACTGAATCATCTCAAAATATGACTAATGAATCATCTTATGAAGCAACTACAGAATCATCTTAAAACATGACTACTGATTTATCTTGAAATGTGACTACTGAATCATCTTTAAACATGAATACTGAATCATCTTAAAATATGACTACTGAATCGTCTTTAAATAAGACTACTGAATCATCTTGAAACATGACAACTGAATCATCTTGAAATAAGACTACCAAATCATCTTGAAACATCACTTGTAAATAATCTTGAAATGTGTCTACTGAATCTACTTGAAATGTGACTACTGAATCATCTTGAAATGCGACTACTGAATCATCTTGAAACATGACTACCAAATCATCTTGAAATAAGACTTCCAAATCATCTTGAAATGTGACTACTGAATCATTTTGAAATGCGTCTACTGAATCATCTTGAAACGTGACTACTGAATCATCTTGAAACGTGACTACTGAATCATCTTGAAATGCGTCTACTGAATCATCTTGAAATATGACTACTGAATCATCTTGAAATAAGACTACCGAATCATCTTGAAACATCACTTGTAAATAATCTTGAAATGTGTCTACTGAATCTACTTGAAATGTGACTACTGAATCATCTTGAAATGCGACTACTGAATCACCTTGAAACATGACTACCAAATCATCTTGAAATAAGACTTCCAAATCATCTTGAAATGTGACTACTGAATCATCTAGAAACGTTTCTATTGAATCATCTTGAAATGCGACTACTGAATCATCTTGAAATGCGACTACTGTATCATCTTGAAACGCGACTACTGAATCATCTTAAAACATGACTACTGAATCATCATGAAACATGACTACTGAATCATCTTAAAATTTGACTACTGAATCATCTAAAAACATGACTACTGAATCGTCTTGAAACATGACCACTGAATCGTCTTGAAACATGACCACTGAATCGTCTTGAAACATGACCACTGAATCATCTTAAAATGTGACTAAAGAATCGTCTTTAAACATGACTACTGAATCATCTTAAAATGTAACTAACGAGTCATCTTGAAACATGACTAATGACTCATCTTGAAATGCGAATATTGAATCATCTTAAAATTTGACTACAAAATTGTCTTGAAATTTGACTACCGAATCATCTTGATATATAACCACTGAATCATCTTGAAATGCAACTACTGAATTATTTTGAAATGTGACCACTGAATCATATTTTATCGAATCATTTTGCAATGATTTGATGCAATTCCTTTGAATAAGTTCAAGACTGTACGCTCTGTAAACCCCTCCCCCTTCCATAAGCCAGCTTTCCTCTGATTGGACAGTCTGTTTTGATTGGTCTTTTTCTAATGTTGCTGTAGAATGTGGCAAAGATTTGAAAATAAAACGACTCATTAAAGTGATTCAGCTCTGAATCTTCATTTTAAGAGACCATATCTTTATTTAGCATGCACTTTTTTGATAAATGTATTTTCACTGATGTACAGCTACTTTGCAGACTATAAATAAGATATTTCTCTGAAACCCCACATCACCTGCTCTTTAATTATACTAATTCGAGGATACAGTGCTTCATGAGCTAGTTAAAATCTCACATTAGGTAACTGTTGTTCAGTCATCATCCAGTCTTATCTTGCTTTCTGTTCTCCTGAGCTTTTTCAGTTTTTTCTTCCATTGCTTAACAGTTGCAAAAGCAAAGGAAATGCCAAAGTGTGTGTGCGCGTGTGCATGTGTGTGGGTCTGTGTGAAGAAGTCAGAGGGAAGTCAATGATCAGACTGACCTAGAAGGAAAGTGTGGGACAAATAATGCAAGAATTGACCAAGACTTAAAGCACTTCAGGCTAACAAACAATAAAGTTAGTGCTGGGCAAAATAAATTGGGATTAATCACGTCTAACACTGTAAAACTACAAAGTTTAACTTGATTTGTTTATTCAGTTTGACTGATGTAAGTTGAGATGGCTAAAGTTAAAGTGGCATAGTTGTTGGTGCCAGACGGGCTGGTCTGAGTATTTCAGAATCTACTGATTTACTGGGGTTTTCACGCACAACCATCTCTAGTGTTCACAGAGAATGGTCTAAAGAAGAAGAAATATCCAGTGAGCGGCAGTTCTGTGGGTGCAAATGCCTTGTTGATGCCAGAGGTCAGAGGAGAATGGCCAGACTGGTTCCAGCTGATAGAAAGGCAACAGTAACTCAAATAAGCACTCGCTACAACCGAGCTCTGCAGAAGAGCATCTCTGAACACACAACACGTCCAACCTTGAGGCGGATGGGCTACAGCAGCAGAAGAGCACACCGGGTGCCGCTCCTGTCAGCTAAGAACAGGAAACTGAGGCTACAATTCACACAGACTCACCAAAACTGGACAATAGAAGATTGGAGAAACGCTGCCTGCTCTGATGAGTCTCCATTTCTGCTGCCACATTCGGATGATCGAGAATTTGGCATCAACAACATAAAAGCATGGATCCATCCTGCCTTGTATCAGCGGTTCAGGCTGGTGGTCAGGGCCGGAGTGGAACTCATTTTCAGGCCTGAAGTTTCAAGCCAGACCGGCCCACCTCAGTTCACGACTGATTCCAATTCAGTTACTAATGGCACTATCACGTCTTTTTCAAGAAAACTGCTGCTTTAGAAATTCAAATGTTCAACAGCCCTAACAGTATTTTATGTCTTAACAATAAAATCGAAAAAAAAAAAAAAAAACAGATTTTTCATGGGAGATTTGATCTCAGGTCTGTGACATCGAATTGCAATGTGCTTACCACTGGACCTCATTGGCGCTATTACAGTGAGAGTAAAAAATAACTAATGACTTGCGACCCTTAAGACACAGCACTACTTTCTTTTGATGGATCAATCTTTTTCTCCTATTTTTAGATTTCTGATCAAGTTATGTCAGATTTATTAATGTAGTGAATCATTTGATTTTCATTGAGCAGGTGTATTATTCATTTTATTCGAATTCTTATATTCACTAAGGTGCCGCTGTTTGGGGTCGATAGTTGCATTACATCATCATCATTAACGTTAGTTAACCTGCAGGCTGCATTTTTCTCACGGGGCTGTGAGAAAATAAATAAAAAGATCGGCACTACGGTAAAATAATGATTAAAAAGAGTAAAGCTATGGTCAAATAAATAAATAGATGAAAAAAGTGTGACTGCTGAGAGTGCAAGCAGCTAGGGACACCGGCCCTCGCGGCCAAAAAAAACAGACCGGCCCACCGGGAATTCTCCCGGTCCTCCCGATTAGCCAATCCGGGCCTGCTGGTGGTGGTGGTGTAATGGTGTGGGGGAGATTTTCTTGGCACACTTTGGGCTCATTAGTACCAACAGAGCATCATATCAACGCCACAGCCTGCCTAAGTAGTGTTGCTGACCATGTCCATCCCTTTATGGCCACAGTGTCTCCATCTTCTGATGGCTACTTCCAGCAGGATAACACACCATGTCATAAAGCGTGAATCATCTCAGACTGGTTTCTTGAACATGACGATGAGTTCACTGTACTCAAATGGCCTCCACAGACACCAGAGCTCAATCCAACAGAGCACCTTTGGGATGTGGTGGAACGGGAGATTGGCATCATGGATGTGCAGCCGACAAATCTGCAGCAACTGTGTGATGCTATCATGACAATATGGAGCAAAATCTTTGAGGAATATTTCCAAAAGCTTGTTGAATCTACTCCACGAAGGATTAAGGCAGTTCTAAGAGAAAAAGGGAGTGAAAACCAGTAACTAGTAAGGTGTACCTAATAAAGTGGCCAGTGAGTGTACATTGGAATACAACAGTCGAATCGTTGTGACTAATAAATCATCTTAAAATGCAACAAGCAAATCACTTCAAAACAGTTTGTGAACCATTTTCCAAATCATCTTGAAATACAGCAATTGATTCATCTTAAAGGCGAAGCAGTGGCGCATTAGGTAGTGCTGTCGCCTCACAGCAAGAAGGTCGCTGGGTCGCTGGTTCGAGCCTCGGCTCAGTTGGCGTTTCTGTGTGGAGTTTGCATGTTCTCCCAGCACTTGCATGCAGTTTCCTCCGGGTGCTCCGGTTTCCCCCACAGTCTAAATTGTCCGTAGTATATGAGTGTGTGTGAATGTGTGTATGGATGTCAAAACTTGCCGGATAAGTTGGCGGTTCATTGCGCTGTGGCGACCCCGTATTAATAAAGGCACTAAGCCGACAAGAAAATGAATGAATGAATCATCTTAAAATCCAACTAGTGAATCATCTTAAAGGCGAAGCAGTGGCGCAGTAGGTAGTGCTGTCGCCTCACAGCAAGAAGGTCGCTGGTTCGAGCCTCGGCTCAGTTGGCGTTTCTGTGTGGAGTTTGCATGTTCTCCATGCCTTCACGTAGGTTTCCTCCGGGTGCTCCGGTTTCCCCCACATACCAAACACATGCGGTACAGGTGAATTGGGTAGGCTAAATTGTCCGAAGTGTATGAGTGTGTGTGTGAATGTGTGTGTGGATGTTTCCCAGACATGGGTTGCGGCTGGAAGTGCATCCGCTGAGTGAAAAAAACTTGCTTGATTAGTTGGCGGTTCCTTCCGTTGTGGCCTCCTGATTAATAAAGGGACTAAGCCAACAAGAAAATGAATGAATGAATGAATGATCTTAAAATATGACTAGCAACTGCTCTTGAAGTGCTAATTATTATATGCAGGTAACAATTCATCTTCGAATACAACTTCTAACACATTTAAATGCATCATACATTGTTTTTTTTTTAAATATTTGAATCATTTTTAAATGATTCGATGTGATTCAATTGAATTAAATTAAGTGTAAGGCCTGTAAAATCCCTCCCCCTATAGTAATACAGTCTTTAACTCCCTGTTGATTTGAAGAGCTTCTTTTATCCTCACTTAGTTGCTTTTATTTTAGATAAAACCATCTGCTTAATGAGTAAAAGTGAAAACAAACAATAATAATAATACAGAAATAAAACTCCACCAGTTAAATCTCTATTTCATTTAGAGGATGCAAGATCTCGTACCAAAAAAAAAAAAGTAGTTTCACACCCCAAACCTCACCAACTCATCCCATTACAATCAAAAATAGCCCCACAATGTTCATTGTTCATTAAACAATACATTAAATGACAGCTATTCATGCAGTAGATATATTAATGTTGGTTATCTGAACTCAAGTGAAGCGTAAAAGTTGACTGAAAGAGCAGAAATGCAGATATGATCAGCACAGGAAAGCCACTCGAGTGTGTATATATATGTTTGTGTGTGTGTGTGTGTGTATGTATGTGTGTGTATTTCCTGTCTGTAACACCTGCAAAACACTGTGCATCGATCATGCGTTTGCTTACAGAAATATGTCAGCGTATTAAACATATGTAAGCTGGGATCAGCTCTGAATGTGGTTGACTTTGACATTTGTGCTCCACGTCAGTCGATTAATGATAACGTGCTCATTTGTCAGTGCATGTGAATGTGATTTTTAACCCAGATCTTTGGCTTCTCCGAGGGTCTGTTCAGTAGCTGTGGTATTTTTTTTTTAAAGCCGCAGCGTGTTTGTGCTCATCAGATCATGCAGAGGTGCAGTCTGAGGGCCGGCAGATTTATTTTCAGACTGGTTTCAATTCCTCAGCTCATCTTAGATGAGTGCTGCAGTCTGTTCGCAGCCCTATCGTTTATTTCTGTAGCACACTTCATATGTAATGTTAATCCAAAGTGCTTTACACTCAAAAAATGTGACTTTATTTGCTTTACTTATTTAAAATGAGCTGAATTAACACAATTCTTGAGGGGTTTTGTTGGGACAACTTCATTGTTTTATGTTCACCCTACTTAAATTTGTAAAAGCTATGAAGTTAAATTATTTCCTCCATGTTGTCCCAACATGCATTTTTACAGTGTACATAAACAAGAATAAAAGCTACGTATGATACAAGTATAAGGAAATAAAAACAACAAAGAATAAAAGCGGTTTTAATAATAATAATAACAATAAACATCATGGCATTTGATTTACTGCAACTCTCTAACGGTTTGAAATGCTTCTGTTAAAAAGCGTCTGGCATATTAGTACATGTAAAAGTGTGTGTGTGTGCACGTAGATGTGTGCTTTTGTGTGTGTGTTTGAGGGCAAGGCCACAAGGTTTGTTTGAACAATTATAAAAGCGGAGTGGAAAAAGGTGTGGTGAGCTGCAGAGATCTGACTCTCGTCTGCTTTAGTTTCACTATGACACATTTTCCCGCCCGATTCAAAGCCTTTGTCCTTCAGAAAGACATTTGAGAATAGAAATGTTCAATACTTCACTAATTAGAGCTTATATATATATATATTATTATTATTATTTTTAAATTGTTCACATTCAGTCATTCATTCATTTTCTTGTCGGCTTAGTCCCTTTATTAATCCGGGGTCGCCACAGCGGAATGAACCGTCAACTTATCCAGCAAGTTTTTACGCAGCGGATGCCCTTCCAGCCGCAACCCATCTCTGGGAAAATTGTTCACATTAATCTTTATATTTAATTTTAATTAAGTAATTTTTTATGTATTAGAAAGTGCTTTAAATGTTACAATTGTTTGATCAAGGAAGCCTATTAGGTTTTAAATATTGTTTAATAGTTTTATTTTTATTTATCTTTATATATATTAATTATATTTTAAAATGTAATATTGAGTTACTTATATTATTGTTCATTATATTTGACATTTTGTTCACATAAAAAATAAATATTTAATTTTATTTATATTTATAAAAGATATTTTGTTTTGTAAATATATTTAAGAATAAAAAGAAATGTTCAATACTTATTTTTATGTATAATATCTTTATGTATTAAAAAAGTATTTTAAATGTTACAATTATTTGATCAAGGAAATGCGTTTTAAATATTGTTTAATATTTATATATATTTTATATATCTTTATATATTAATGATATTTATTAATGAAGATATATAATATATATATTTTAAATTCTTATATAATTTTTTATAATATACAATGATAATAAATATTACTAAATAATTTTAATGTGTTCTCTTTTTTAGGCCAAATACTCGATGTGGCGACTACTGATTAGTAAAGGGACTAAGCTGATAAGAAAATGAGAAAATGAATAAATGAATGTAAATTGCTCTGAACAACCCTATTTGTTTTAATACATATAATTAAATGATATATTTTTTGTTATATAAAATAAAAAAATTATTTTTATTATTTAATTTTTTATAAAAATTATTATTATATATAATTATATTATATTATATATAATTATTATATAAAATAAAAAAATAAAATCATATTCAATATAATATAAAAATTATAAAATTAAAAGTTAAAAAAATACATTTTAAAATTATATATAAATTTTATAAATTTATTTTTAATTTTTCTGAATATTATGCATTAGTATGCAGGTCACATGAATTATGTTGAATATTTTACACTAGATACAGAGCTCCTTTTGCTTAACCAGAACTGTGCAACACTGTCAGTAAACTCTGCAACATTAATATCAATCTCCAATGTAAACTCAACAATAAATGTATTGCTTTGTGTTTACCAGGCTATAGTTTGACCAGAGTCTCGGCATGTGTGTTTCCTTTACTTTACATATGAATCATTTTGATGCAAAGAACGAAGATCTCGTGCATTGAGAAATCCCATCAATAAACACATCAAAAATTACCCTGGCCTGCTGATTGGACACTTTTGCAAGCCGATAATGTCTAATATCAAACATTAGATGCGGTTCTGTCAGCCAATCACACGAGGTAAAAAACAGCACATGGTCTTCATCCATATCTGATGTCATTATAGAGCAGACTGAAGAAACTGATGGTGTTTGATCAGACGCAAAGCTTCTCTTTCACCCACACACACACACACACCAGAGAAAGAGGCCAGCACAGAAGAGTTTTTTCTCATGATCGGCGTGTGTGTCAGCTCCACAATATTCGCACCGCTAGTTATTATTCACTGTTGAACTATTAGCAGATGAACATGACGTATATAAATTACTTTCTGCCTCTTCTGATGCCTCCAATTTGATTTCCAATTTTATAGACGTTTGTAATGATCAGTTTGACATATCTACCTCGTATTTGAAAGATTCCTGGGAGAAAGATTTAGGCATTCAAATCACCAGTGAGGACTGGGAAAAGTCCATCAAGGTCATAAATACATGTTCTATTAACTCCAGACATCAACTAATCCAATATAAGGTAGTACATCTGCTTCATTATTCTAGGGTTAAGCCTAATAAATTCTACCCCTCTATCTCCTCTAAATGTAAGCAATGTGAATCTGCAGAAGGCTCTTTAGGACATCTTTTTTGGTCACCTTTTGAGTTTTGGAGGGAAATTTTCAACTTCTACTCTGAGGCTTATTCTTGTGAGCTCGCCCCTGATCCAGCAACCGCTGTTTTTGGTTGGTCTGACTCACTTCGTGGGTTTAGTCGATAATTTAAAAAAAAGCTGTTCAAAGCCAAGAAAGTTATATTTAAAATATGGCATGAACCCTCATTCCCAGCGGATAAAATGTGGCTTATTGAACTAAAAAATATTGCACTGTTAGAACGTTCCACTGCAAGAATTAACAGAGCTAAACCCCATACAATCAAAGCATGGTCCGATTTTATTGAGAAAATTTCTTATATAATAACTAGTTAATTCTCACCCCAGAGTTTTTTTTCTGTGTATTGTTATTCATTTATTATTGTAATGTCTTTTTTTAAATTATTATTATTTGTAATTTCTTTATGTATTTTTATTTAATGCAAACCCTGGCTTGTATATAGTTATTGTTATCTATGTATGCTGGCTTTGTTCTGCAATAAATAAATAATCAAAAAAAAAAAAAAAGCTGTTCAATATGGAATGGTGTTCGCTAAAAAAATATTCTTTATTTATGGAAAACGCCATCAAAACCACTGTTTAAATCCTGGCTTTCAGAATTCTCTACCACTTTACATTTAGAGAGACTGAGACACAATCTTTCTGATAACATTGCTGGCTTCGAAGACCTGGAAACTTGTTTATGATTTGTTCAATGTCAATGATAACAGTTTAAGCAGGTGTGACCAACCCTGTTCCTGGAGATCGACCTCCCTGCAGATTTCAGTTGCATCCCATATCAAATACACCTGCCTGTAATTATCAAGTGGTGTTCAGGTCCTAATTAATTGGTTCAGGTGTGTTTGATCAGGGTTGGAGCTGAACTTTGCAGGAAAGTCGATCTCCAGGAACAGGGTTGAGCACCACTGGTTTAAAGGTATAACCCTGTTATCGTGTGCAAAATCACCATATTGCCTGCGCCCACTGGTCTAGATAAATACAGTTGAAGTCAGAATTATTAGCCCCCTTTGAATTTTTCTTTTTTAAATATTTCTCAAATGATGTTGAACAGAGCAAGGAAATTTCCATATTATGTCTGAAAATATTTTTTCTTCTGGAGAAAGTCTTGTTTGTTTTATTTCAGCTAGAATAAAAATAGTTATTCATTTTTTAAACATCATTTTTAAGTCAATATTATTAGCCCCTTTAAGCTATATTTTTTCAATAGTCTACAGAACAAACCATCGTTATACAATAACTTGCCTAATTACCCTAACCTGCCTAGTTAACCTAATTAACCTAGTTAAGTCTTTTAATGTCACTTTAAGCTGTATAGAAGTGTCTTGAAGAATATCTAGTCTAATATTATTTACTGTCATCATGGCAAAGAGAAAATAAATCAGTTATTAGAGATGAGTTATTAAAACTATTATCTTTAGAAATGTGTTTAAAAAATCTGCTCTGCGTTAAACAGAAATTGGGGGAAAAAATAAACAGGGGGGCTAATAATTCAGGGGGCTAATAGTTCTGACTTCAACTGTAACATTGTTGACCCATGTCTAATATTAGAGGGACTGGTGTAATAATGGTTTTAAAATCTTCTTTTTTTCTGTCTCATGTCCTTTTCCTTTTTTGCTTTTTCCGTTTTGTCTTTATAATTGTCGTTGCTTTTTGTATTGCTCTGTTTTGCTTTAAGAAGATGAAAATATAATATTCAAAAATAAAAAATTGTTATTCACTGTGTATATCCAGCCTGATCTCACGAGGAAACGTATTTTACGTTTTGCCAGTTTAGTGGCTAATTCGTGCGAATTAGTATGAGTTCAGTCGTACGAAAATGTGCGATTTTAAAAAAGGAGGTGTGGCACCTAACCCCAACTGTCATTGGGGGATGAGCAATTCGTACTAAATTGTATGAACTAGATCGTAGGAATTCATACGAATTAGCCACTAAATCAAAGGGTTACGAATTGCCGTGAGATTGCGTTGGTATATCAGATGGCGACATGGTAGTTAGCATTGTGGCCTCACAGCAAGAAGGTCACTTGTTTGAGCCTCGGCTGGGTCAGTTGGCATTACTATGTTGAGTCTGCACGTTTTTCGTTGGTGTGGGTTTCCTCCGGGTGGTCCGGTTCCCCCACAGTCCAAACACATGCACTATAGGTCAACTGGGTAAACTAAATTATCTGTAGTGTACGAGTGTGTGTGTGTGTGTGTGTGTGTGTGTGTGTGTGTGTGTGTGTGCATGTGTTCGCGTGCGTGTGTGCGTATGTGTGCGCGTGTGCGTGTGTGTGTGTGTGTGTGAATGACTGTGTATGGATGTTTCCCAGTACTGGGTTGCAGCTGGAAAGGCATCCACCATGTAAAACATACTGTATGCTGGATAAGTTAGTGGTTCATTCTGCTGTGGCGTCCCCTGATGAATTAAGGGACTAAGCCAAAAGAAAATGAAGGAATGAATGTGTATAGCAGACTTTATACACACAGAAGCTTTTCTAACATGTAGTCATTTTATATTGAATTCAAGAGAATGTACATTTACAACAGGGGTGTCCAAACTCGGTCCTGGTTGGGCCGGGGACCTGTATATTTTAGTTCCACCCCTAATTAAACACACCTGAACCAGCTAATCAAGCTCTTTGTAGGTATACTAGAAACTTCCAGGCTGGTGTTAAAGGAAGTTGGAGCTAAACTATGCAGGACACCGGCCCTCCAAGACTGAGTTTGGACATCCCTGATTCACACTGTGTAAACCGTTTTCTTAAGGCGGATCACAAGTTGCATCATTCAGTATTTTTAGGTGCATTTGAAGGTAAATTCCTAGTTTGGTTTTAACTCTGTAGCTGTGTTTAACACTAATTTTACTTTCATTTTAAGCTGAATCACTTGCTGCATTTTAACATTAATCATGAGTAGGGCCAGACAGAATCTGCAGACATTTTTTGTATATTTCTGCAGAGAATTTTGTAAAAAATCTGCATATTTATGCAGAATGATTTTAGGAGTTTAATAATAATATTTAAAATTAAAAGTGACAACATTTTAAGTTTTATTTCTGTTTAGAATGCAAATCCCATTAGATCCACTTATTTGGTAAATAAAGCAAGTCACTCATCTAATATCTCTACTAAAACACAGAACATATTCCCGTGTCACTTGATAATAACTACACACTATGAACCATTTATTAAGCATAAGCAAAATAGCGAATTCCTTATTTTTTAAGCATTAACTTTACATTAACAAATGTTAGTAAGCAGTTTATAACTAAAGCTACAATTGAAGTTGGCACCCCATAAAAACAAATAATCCCCAAAATTATGACATTCGTTTGTACTACGTTTGTGCTGATTTGTGCAGCAAAAACGAACGTTTGTGCTGGTTTGTGGTCTGAGATATTAAGTATTAATTTTTTGACCGTGTGACGTCACTTTCCACTGCTCAAATGACTTCAAATCAGCACAGGTCATTTGTGCTTGACTTGTGCTGGTTTGTGCAATTAAAACAAACACAATATCTGTTTTCCTTGTTCATATATATATATATATATATATATATATATATATATATATATATATATATATATATATATATATATATATATATATATATATATTTATATATTTATATATTTAGATATATATATATATATATATATATATATATATTTATAGATTTTTATATATATATATATATATATATATATATATATATATATATATATATATATATATGTGTGTGTGTGTGTGTGTGTGTATAATATATATGTATATATGTATGTATATATATATATATATATATATATATATATATATATATATATATATATATGTATATATGTATGTATGTATATATGTATATATGCATGTATATATGTATATGTATATGTATATATGTGTATATATATATATATATATATATATATATATATATATATATATATATATATATATATATATATATATATATATATACAAAAAAAACTTTATCAATAAACACCCGCACTGCCTTTGTTATTTTATGTGTCTCTCGGAACCAGTTGGGTGTGTTTGCTGGAAGGATTCAGCGAGGTATTGTTGCTATTTGGAGGACTTCATTACCTTCTCTGCTATCCTGCCTTCAGACAGTTTGCTTGTTCTCCCTGCCTTCGTGTGGGTTTCCTCCGGGTGCTCCGGTTTCCCCCACAGTCCAAAGACATGCAGTACAGGTGAATTGCGTCGGCTAAATTGTCAGTAGTGTATGAGTGAGTGTGTGAATGTATGTGTGGATGTTTTCCAGAGATGGGTTGCAGCTGGAAGGGCATCCGCTGTGTAAAAACTTGCTGGATAAGTTGGTGGTTCATTCCGCTGTGGCGACCCCGGATTAATAAAGGGACAAAGCCGACAAGAAAATGAATGAATGAATGAATGAGATTAACTCTCCATTTATGTGGAGTTAACTGGTGATCTGAGATCTTTAGCGAAGACAGATTACTGTGCATATTTTTGATACATGACACTAATTATTTTTAAAAGTCAATTGTTTTTCTTTGTTTTTTTTTAGGAAATGTTTTGTTAAATAAAAAGTATAGTATACCGCTATATTTAGCTTGTTTTGACACATTTAAAATTTGTGGCTAAGAAATACTTATTGTTTGGTGTGGTCAGAGATAAATTAGGTAAATGCTTAGTTTTGAGTTCTGAAAAGTCCTGCGAAATAAAAACTAAATGTAGTATAACACTATGAAACCATGACCTTTTTGCTCATACACGAAACACAAAACGTGAAATGAATGAGGAGGCATGTGGACATACCACAAGATCTAAATCAAGTAATTTTAGCATGTCAAAGTCAAACTAATATTTATGCATATAAAAATATTTTCCCAACAACAAAAATGTGGCTAGTGGAAATGCAGAGTGGCTAGTAACGTTGGAAAACTACTAGCCACTGTGGTTGGTGATCAAAAAAGTTAATGTAAAGCCCTGTATATATATTATTATCATACTCATACAATAACGTATATAGGGTTAATTTATCCCCTGATGTGTTCTGTCCCATATTTATCCAGCAGTAGGGTTAAAAACAACCTAATTTGGGTCATTTTTAACTGTGTTTTTAGAGTGCATACTATAGTATTAATATTGAGTAACATTGGATCTATTCAATTTAAATATTTCTCATTCGTTAAAATGTCTAAGCATTTTCTATAAAGCTGTTTTAAAACAAGCGATGAAAATTGTTATGCATTTAAAAACAGGTTAGCTTCAGTCACATTTTTAGATTTTCAGACACACACACATACAGCTAAGGCAGTAAGAGGAAGTAAAAAACAGTGACGCCACTGTTTCAAAACACTGGTCACCGGTGTATGTTAAGACACACACACACACACACACTGACCAGATAAAGTCTATCAGTCTGGACAGACAGGCCCCGTCCACAACCATTTAGCTCTCAGCATGAGCACAGGTCACTTCCTGTTTCTGCAGATAGATGTTATGCTGTTGCACAAGCACAGGTGGATTCATCTGCTGTCAACATTTCAAACCAAAGTGTGTTTGCTGCGTGATGAAAGTGCAGATTTTAATTTTAACATGAACTGATTGCTTTTCAAGCTAAATCGCTACACTCGAAAAAACAATGAGTTATTTATTTAACCCAATGGTTGACTTAAAAATATTTAATGCTTTGTTGGGTTAATTTTACCCATTATTGGGTTATTTATTAATAACAACCAGTTGAGTTAAATATTTAGTGCTTTGTTGGGTTATTTTTACCCATTATTGGGTTATTTATTAATAACAACCAGTTGAGTTAAATATTTAGTGCTTTGTTGGGTTATTTTTACCCATTATTGGGTTATTTATTAATAACAACCAGTTGAGTTAAATATTTGGTGCTTTGTTGGGTTATTTTTACCCATTATTGGGTTATTTATTAATAACAACCAGTTGAGTTAAATATTTGGTGCTTTGTTGGGTTATTTTTACCCATTATTGGGTTATTTATTAATAACCACCAGTTGAGTTAAATATTTGGTGCTTTGTTGGGTTATTTTTACCCATTATTGGGTTATTTATTAATAACAACCAGTTCAGTTAAATATTTGGTGCTTTGTTGGGTTATTTTTACCCATTATTGGGTTATTTATTAATAACTCAACCAGTTGAATTAAATATTTGGTGCTTTGTTGGGTTATTTTTACCCATTATTGGGTTATTTATTAATAACAACCAGTTGAGTTAAATATTTGGTGCTTTGTTGGGTTATTTTTACCCATTATTGGGTTATTTATTAATAACAACCAGTTGAGTTAAATATTTAGTGCTTTGTTGGGTTATTTTTACCCATTATTGGGTTATTTATTAATAACAACCAGTTGAGTTAAATATTTGGTGCTTTGTTGGGTTATTTTTTTACCCATTATTGTGTTATTTATTAATAACAACCAGTTGAGTTAAATATTTGGTGCTTTGTTGGGTTATTTTTACCCATTATTGGGTTATTTATTAATAACAACCAGTTCAGTTAAATATTTGGTGCTTTGTTGGGTTATTTTTACCCATTATTGGGTTATTTATTAATAACAACCAGTTCAGTTAAATATTTGGTGCTTTGTTGGGTTATTTTTACCCATTATTGGGTTATTTATTAATAACTCAACCAGTTGAGTTAAATATTTGGTGCTTTGTTGGGTTATTTTTACCCATTATTGGGTTATTTATTAATAACAACCAGTTCAGTTAAATATTTGGTGCTTTGTTGGGTTATTTTTACCCATTATTGGGTTATTTATTAATAACAACCAGTTGAGTTAAATATTTGGTGCTTTGTTGGGTTATTTTTACCCATTATTGGGTTATTTATTAATAACAACCAGTTCAGTTAAATATTTGGTGCTTTGTTGGGTTATTTTTACCCATTATTGGGTTATTTATTAATAACAACCAGTTGAGTTAAATATTTGGTGCTTTGTTGGGTTATTTTTACCCATTATTGGGTTATTTATTAATAACAACCAGTTGAGTTAAATATTTGGTGCTTTGTTGGGTTATTTTTACCCATTATTGGGTTATTTATTAATAACCACCAGTTGAGTTAAATATTTGGTGCTTTGTTGGGTTATTTTTACCCATTATTGGGTTATTTATTAATAACAACCAGTTCAGTTAAATATTTGGTGCTTTGTTGGGTTATTTTTACCCATTATTGGGTTATTTATTAATAACTCAACCAGTTGAGTTAAATATTTGGTGCTTTGTTGGGTTATTTTTACCCATTATTGGGTTATTTATTAATAACAACCAGTTGAGTTAAATATTTGGTGCTTTGTTGGGTTATTTTTACCCATTATTGGGTTATTTATTAATAACAACCAGTTGAGTTAAATATTTGGTGCTTTGTTGGGTTATTTTTACCCATTATTGGGTTATTTATTAATAACAACCAGTTGAGTTAAATATTTGGTGCTTTGTTGGGTTATTTTTACCCATTATTGGGTTATTTATTAATAACCACCAGTTGAGTTAAATATTTGGTGCTTTGTTGGGTTATTTTTACCCATTATTGGGTTATTTATTAATAACAACCAGTTGAGTTAAATATTTGGTGCTTTGTTGGGTTATTTTTACCCATTATTGGGTTATTTATTAATAACAACCAGTTGAGTTAAATATTTGGTGCTTTGTTGGGTTATTTTTACCCATTATTGGGTTATTTATTAATAACCACCAGTTGAGTTAAATATTTGGTGCTTTGTTGGGTTATTTTTACCCATTATTGGGTTATTTATTAATAACAACCAGTTCAGTTAAATATTTGGTGCTTTGTTGGGTTATTTTTACCCATTATTGGGTTATTTATTAATAACTCAACCAGTTGAATTAAATATTTGGTGCTTTGTTGGGTTATTTTTACCCATTATTGGGTTATTTATTAATAACAACCAGTTGAGTTAAATATTTGGTGCTTTGTTGGGTTATTTTTACCCATTATTGGGTTATTTATTAATAACAACCAGTTGAGTTAAATATTTGGTGCTTTGTTGGGTTATTTTTACCCATTATTGGGTTATTTATTAATAACAACCAGTTGAGTTAAATATTTGGTGCTTTGTTGGGTTATTTTTACCCATTATTGGGTTATTTATTAATAACCACCAGTTGAGTTAAATATTTGGTGCTTTGTTGGGTTATTTTTTTACCCATTATTGGGTTATTTATTAATAACAACCAGTTGAGTTAAATATTTGGTGCTTTGTTGGGTTATTTTTACCCATTATTGGGTTATTTATTAATAACAACCAGTTGAGTTAAATATTTGGTGCTTTGTTGGGTTATTTTACCCATTATTTGGTTATTTATTAATAACAACCAGTTGAGTTAAATATTTGGTGCTTTGTTGGGTTATTTTTTTACCCATTATTGGGTTATTTATTAATAACAACCAGTTGAGTTAAATATTTGGTGCTTTGTTGGGTTATTTTTACCCATTATTGGGTTATTTATTAATAACAACCAGTTCAGTTAAATATTTGGTGCTTTGTTGGGTTATTTTTACCCATTATTGGGTTATTTATTAATAACAACCAGTTGAGTTAAATATTTGGTGCTTTGTTGGGTTATTTTTACCCATTATTGGGTTATTTATTAATAACAACCAGTTGAGTTAAATATTTGGTGCTTTGTTGGGTTATTTTTACCCATTATTGGGTTATTTATTAATAACAACCAGTTGAGTTAAATATTTGGTGCTTTGTTGGGTTATTTTTTACCCATTATTGGGTTATTTATTAATAACAACCAGTTGAGTTAAATATTTGGTGCTTTGTTGTGTTATTTGTAACATTTACGGGGTTATTTATTTAATAACTCAACCAGTTGGGTCAAACATTTTGAATTTCAACAGTCAACTGGGTCACACTTTATTTTTTTATTTTGATGGTCCGTTTGTTGAATTTAAGTTACATTGCATCTACATGCCGACTCATTCTCATTAGATTAGAAGTAGACTGTTGGGGTTAGGGTTAGTGTAAGTTGACATGTACTTGCAAAGTTTCTTATAGTCAGTTAAATGTCTGTTAAAGGAGCAGAATCAGCAGATACTAAGCAGACAGTCTACTAATACTCAACTGGACCATCAAAAATAAAATGCTACCGTCAACTCATTTAACTGACCCAGAACAGCTGTATTAACATGCGTGCGTAATGTTTTTGCTTTTTAACGTTCATATAAGTCCCATATGTTCAATAAGATGTACTTGTGATGACTAACTGTAACTATTCAGTTAGACATGAATGTTGAACTGTAGGCCTACATTGTCAGGGTTCTGCCATTCTGGTCTTGTAAATTCTTGTTTTGGTGGCAGAGCCCCGATACAAGCTGTCTTGTCCTGTTTCTGTCTTTGTGTGTGTCTCTGTGTGCGCGCACGCCGTCGTGGGTATACGCAGAGTGTGCGCGCTCCCAGCGTGCCTCGGACGCGCGCGCTTTTGTACTAGTGTTTGTGTTTGTTCTGTCAGCATCGCGCTGCTTCATTCTCGGCGCCTCCGTCTAGTTGGTTTCAGTTTTAGTTGGCGCTGAGATGAAGCATGCACGTTGCATATGTGTGAGCGCACGGTAAGGCGTTTATCTATCGTGCTCGTGCTCGTGCTCGTGTCTTGCGTCTCTTGTCAAAGCACGTGGCTTGGTGTTTACATTGTGGTCAATAAGAACATGCAGTTAATGAGTTCTCTCATTGGCTGCGTGTTCAGGCTTGTTTTATGTGACCACATGATTTGTGTTGTCTCTCTGTGTCATGCGCTCTCCCGTCTATTGTCTAGTCCCACCCTCCTTGTTAACTCATTATTAGTTTCTCATGTTCACCTGTTCTTGTCAATTTACTTCTGCTTTATAATCCCCTCATGTCTGCAGTCCTGTGCCAGTCTGTCGTTTATATGTATATATATATATATTTGTCTGTTTGTTTTTGATTCATGTTTTCCCCCTTGGGGTAATTTGTTTTGCCTTTTTGTTTTATTTGCACTCTGTTATTAATAAAACCCAATTATTAGTTGCAATTGAGTCCTCGCTCCTTTTCCCCTCACCCGACCGTGACATACATAAGCTGCAAACAGACATTTCTGATGACTTTAATCTGACTGAAGTCATAGCTGAACTAAACCGAAATGGAATTAAGACATGTGGAGTCTGCAGATATTAGTGGCGTTATTGAAGTAAACACCGCAATCAGTAAACACCGTCATGTAGGACTTTTCGCCATATTTTCCAACAAGATCCACACATGCACAGCTGTCAGTAAAGGACCGCACACACACATTGCAAAATGCAGAAGTTTTTTTTCTCTCCACTTGGTATGCGTTATTAAATTCCACAACACTCTCACCAGTCCTCACTCCTTATTTGCGTCTAATACCCCAGTTTGTCACTGGGTCATGAATGAAATGTTCATGAGTGAAAGTGAAAGTGTCGAACTGTTGTTAAAGTCAGGCATCCTGCTGATTTGATTCAAAAGGGCACTTGTTTGTCAGACGGCTCACCGGTCAGGTATACATCTGCGCTAAAATACCAAGGTGAAAGTCATCATAGCTTGCGTAGAATAGACCCAGCTCCCAACCCAACTTTGAGACTAGTGCTGTTTCTCAATTGCAAGAACGCAGAGAATGAACTTGTGTTCTTGTGGAGACCGGTTTAGCCAGGTGTCCTCGGAAGAACGAACCCAGGAGACCACAAGGGCAGAGAACACGTCCTAGAGAAATGAGATGATAGGCTCATTTGAGATGGCCAAAATCTGCTCAGAACTTGCACTCTGCACAACATAAATAAAACTGATTTTAATACGAATTTCAGCAAACAAACACCCTTAATGTGTTTATTCCTTTATTAAGATATCCATGTTAATGTTTACTTTCACCGTTTCGTTTAGGGAAACTCCTGAGGTAAATAAGTCATATCTCTGAACTTTAATAATAAATCTAAATTAAATGCTGCGCTTCCCACCTCCAGTCGCAATGACTTCTGGGACTTCCAGAGCGAGTTCGGTGCTCAAGTCTGCATCAGTGCGTCCTCGATATCAAGATCACATCTGGGAAGTTTCACGCGTCCTCTGTTCTTGCGGTCTTGAGAATTGGAACTGAACTTTGGCTGCTGATAATGACGTTACATAAGAACACGAGGACGCAAGACCGCTGAAGAACGCATATTGAAAAACAGTCTAGATTAACGGCCATATTTTTTTTTTTTGCGCAATAAGAGTCTTGCTTTAACGCAGCACGTTAACGTTCGATAACGGCCCACCACTAATATATATATATATATATATATATATATATATATATATATATATATATATATATATATATATATATATATATATATATATATATATATATATATAAACTATCTTTTGATCGGGTTTTAGTTTGCAAGAATGTTACTAAACTATTTATTGTCCAAAATAATGAAACATTACAAAAGATATTTGTCCTTTTTGCCATTTCTCAGCTTTAATATTTTAAATGGGTTTTGTATTGTAAACTACACAATAAGAAAATGTCCTTTTAGCCTGAAGAATATAAAATAGTTGTGCACAAGAGCATCTTTTGGACTTGATATTACAAAAGAATGTAATATTTCAAAATGTCCTTCAGTCTTGCGGAGAGACTATTGCTTTAGTGAGAGATGAGATTGAGGTGAGAAAATGAGAAAGCAGAAAATCCTCACACTGCACTGATAAATCCGTCATCACCAAATATGGGCATTTAAGAAATCAGAGGAAATACTAATCACATCACATCAAAGAGAGAGAGAGAGAGAGACACACACAACACACAATATATATATATATATATATATATATATATATATATATATATATATATATATATATATATATATATATATATATATATATATATATATATATATATATATATATATATATATATATATATATATATATATATATTATATATATATATTATATATATATATATATGTGTGTGTGAATTTTTTATTTATTTATTTATTTATTTATTTATTTATTTAAATTAGACAGTGAAATTCAGTGAAAAGTCAGGGAATTTGTCCATATTTGACCCGACATTGGATTACGAGGCAGCATTTTAACTCATCAGTTGAATGTGTTTATATTTGACCCACCATTGGGTTACAAGCTTGCATTTTTAGTGTATTTGGGTCACTGAAATATACTTTCTAGTCAGTAAAATGCAGAAAAAAGTCTGAGAGTTTGACAATTTTTAACCCAACAGTTCAGTTTGTCCATATTTGACCCAACACTGGGCTAAAAGCCAGCATTTTAAGAGTATTTAGGTCATTGAATTGTACTTTTCAACCAGTGAAATTTAGGTAAAAATTGTCCGAAAATTTGCCATTTTTACCACATCAGTTGAATTTGACCATATTCAACCTGACTTTGGGTTGCAACCCAGCATTTTTAGAGTGTAAAGGTCATTGAAATGTACGTTTTAGTCAAGGAAATTAAGGGAAAAAGTCATAGAATTTGACATTTTTACCGCAACAGTTGAATTTGTCCATATTTGACCCAACACTGGGCTAAAAGCCAGTAATTTTAGAGTGTTTAGGTCATTGAAATGTACTTTTTAATCAGTGAAATTTAGTTAAAAGACTGATAATTTGACACTTGGTTTATAGTAAGTGAAAATTCTTTAGTGAAGTATGTTCTACTGTGTGATTCGCTGATGTAGTGAAGGTTTATAGTTCAGTGTTCTGCAGGTTTAGTGGTTTCTGTGTGACAGTTGATCGTGAAACAGGAAACTGTGATGAGGATCTGAGCTTCAACTCTTTCTCGTTTGATTATCAATCAAGCTGAACCGCTTTTATATCATGTGACTAAGTGTTTAGTGAAGATTTTTATGCCTCAACTAGTTTCTTTGAGCGCTCCAGTGACAAAAACATGTTTAGAAAACTTACAGTAACTCAAACCTTTACTGTAAAAAATGACTGACTTTCTCCCCAAAAAATGTTTGCTTTTAAAGCGATTAGTTGACTTTACTCAATAAAGTGAGTAAACCTGTTGCTTTTAAAGCCATTAGTTGACTTTACTTAATAAAGTGAGTAAACCTGTTGCTTTTAAAGCGATTAGTTGACTTTACTTAATAAAGTGAGTAAACCTGTTGCTTTTAAAGCGATTAGTTGATTTTACTTAATAAAGTGAGTAAACCTGTTGCTTTTAAAGCGATTAGTTGATTTTACTCAATAAAGTGAGTAAACCTGTTGCTTTTAAAGCCATTAGTTGACTTCACTCAATAAAGTGAGTAAACCTGTTGCTTTTAAAGCCATTAGTTGACTTTACTTAATAAAGTGAGTAAACCTGTTGCTTTTAAAGCGATTAGTTGACTTTACTTAATAAAGTGAGTAAACCTGTTGCTTTTAAAGCGATTAGTTGATTTTACTCAATAAAGTGAGTAAACCTGTTGCTTTTAAAGCCATTAGTTGACTTCACTCAATAAAGTGAGTAAACCTGTTGCTTTTAAAGCCATTAGTTGACTTTACTCAATAAAGTGAGTAAACCTGTTGCTTTTAAAGCGATTAGTTGACTTTACTTAATAAAGTGAGTAAACCTGTTGCTTTTAAAGCCATTAGTTGACTTTACTCAATAAAGTGAGTAAACCTGTTGCTTTAAAAGCCATTAGCCAGTAGCTAGTTTGACAAAGTAAACAGTCACTTCTTTTAGTGTTTAAATGATTGTTTAAGGCATTGTTTTAGTTTAAACCACAACAAATTAAAAATAAAAAAAACTTAAATGAAAAAGATGAAACAGTAATTGTGATTTTTGATTTTTTTTTTTTTTTTTTTTTTTTGACTGATTTGCATTTAGGCGCCAAAGGAGCACACAAGTCTCCATTTCTCCAGACAGTGATCTTGTGTTGGTTTAACCACAGCAACTCACTGTAGGCTGTGTTTGTGCACTTCAAAAGTCTTGCAGTTTTTGCACCCCAGTTTTACACCTTTAAACATGGTGCAAAAACACACCCAGTGACTCAGAACACGAGCAGCTCACATTCAACACACACTTACTGTACATATTTTAGTTTGCAGTAATAGCTTGTCAGTTGGCTACATTGAGCAATGCACTTTAAAACAGTAGGAGTGATTGTAAAAGTGTACCCAAGTCCTCACTCTATTAAGTCAGTTTAATTTACATTTAATATTTAATCGATTTGTTATTCATCACACAAAACATTACACTTAAGTGCATTATTTGTGTGTGTGTTTTTACTATATTATTTTTGCAATAATTACACTTTATTAAAGTATGCTAACATACACTTTCTTTTCATAAGGGTGCACACAAACGGACACACACACGAAAAAGGCTAGCCAGGCTCTTCTGGCTAGCTAATTTACCCAAAAAGGAATTTTACAGACTATTTCCTCATGCCCTAAGAGAGTTGTTGCTAGTAGAGAAGCATCTGCAGCCAGACGTTAACGAGAATTATTTATTAAATTAGCCATTAATTGTATCTTATTAATGTCTTCCCTAAATACAACCCTCACAGTTATGTAAAAATAGATAATATTTGAGTATTTTATAAGCAACAAGTTTACTCACTTTATTTAGTAAAGTCAATTAAGTTAAGTCAACTAATGGCTTTAAAAGCAACAGGTTTACTCACTTTATCAAGTAAAGTCAACTAATCGCTTTAAAAGCAACAGGTTTACTCACTTTATTAAGTAAAGTCAACTAATGGCTTTAAAAGCAACAGGTTTACTCACTATATTGAGTAAAGTCAACTAATCGCTTTTAAAAACAACAGGTTTACTCACTTTATTGAGTAAAGTCAACTAATCGCTTTAAAAACAACAGGTTTACTCACTTTATTAAGTAAAGTCAACTAATGGCTTTAAAAGCAAAAGGTTTACTCACTTTATTAAGTAAAGTCAACTAATCGCTTTAAAAGCAACAGGTTTACTCACTTTATTGAGTAAAGTCAACTAATCGCTTTAAAAGCAACAGGTTTACTCACTTTATTGAGTAAAGTCAACTAATCGCTTTAAAAGCAACAGGTTTACTCACTTTATTGAGTAAAGTCAACTAATGGCTTTAAAAGCAACAGGTTTACTCACTTTATTGAGTAAAGTCAACTAATGGCTTTAAAAGCAACAGGTTTACTCACTTTATTGAGTAAAGTCAACTAATCGCTTTAAAAACAACAGGTTTACGCACTGTTTTTTAAGTAAAGTCAACTAATCATTTTACAGTTAAAACTTTTCAGTTTCTATGTTATTTTTAAAAGCATCTTATTTTATTTTCACTCCCTTAATTTATGATCATAACCTACTTCAAGCACAAAAGAGGATGATTTGAAGAATGTTGGAAACCGGTATTGATTTGTTTTTTCAACTATGGATATTAATGGCTGCTGGTTTTCAACATTCTTCAAAATATCTTCATTTGTGTTCAACAGAAAAAAAAGAAACTTGAGGATCAGTAAGTAGTGAGTAAATTTTGATGTTTGGGTGAACTGTCTCTTTTAGTGCTGTGTAGAAGCTAAAGCTGAAACATTTGAAATGTGCTTTGCATATGTTCCATACTTTCAGGGCGTCTCTGTTGTTGTTTTTTTCACTCTGTGCTTTAATGGGAAGCTGTACTTTCACTCTTAAGTTTCCTTTAGCCTACTGCTTTCTCTTCTTGATTTGTATGAATGACAAACCCCTGCAATAATTCATAACTAACATGAATCAGTTCTGCAATAATGACAGGGTTTGAAGGGGGTGCAAAATTACAACAACAACAAAAAAAAAAGCAATGTGTGCAAAATATGATTTTCTATGGGTAATGTTGGCGATACGGTGACTCACAGCACAGCAAGAAGGTCGCTGTTTCAAGACACAACTGGGTCAGTTGACATTCCTATGTGGAGTTTGCATGTTCTCCTCGTATTGGCGTAGGTTCCTCTAGGTGCTCCGGTTTCCTCCACAGTCCAAACACATGCGCTATAGGGGAATTAATGAACTAAATCGTCCGTAGTGTATGAGTGTAAATGAGTGTGTATGGGTGTTTCCCAGTACTGGGTTGCAGTTGGTGGGGCACCCCCTGCGTAAAACATATGCTTGATAAGTTGGTGGTTCATTCCACTGTGGCGACCCCTGGTGAATAAAGACTCAGACTCAGCTTTATTATCCCGTTAGGGAAACTAAAATTACAACAAGGTGCCATAACACAGGTGAAGTTCCATCTACACATTAATAAATTACCACACACCATCCATACCATTATGTAGATACATCCCCCTCCCCCCTGGACTCATTTAAAGACCTAATGGCCAACATTATAAAAGAATTTTTGGTTCTATTTGTCCTACAAATAGGAACCCTAAAACGACGTCCTGATGGCAGCAGCTGAAATATAGAGTACAATGGGTGATCCGGGGTGCATAGGATACACTAAGCTCTCTTTAGAACATAATATGGTAGATTACCATTGGACCAGTCTGGTTAAAACCAATGATCTTGCCTACCACCTTCACCAGGCTGCTCAGCCGGTTCTTGCTTGACACACTCAGATTACCGTACCAAGCTACAATGCAAAAAGATAAAACAGATTCAATAAATTGTTTATAAAACAGCATCATCATAGAGGTACAGACCTGAAATGATCTAAGGTTCCTCAGAAAAAAAAAAAAACAGTCCTTGTTGAACTGAAGGGACTAAGTCGAAGGAAAATGAATGAATGAATGAATGAATGAATGAATGAATGAATGAATGAATGAATGAATGAATGAATGAATGAATGAATGAATGAATGAATGAATGAATGAATGAATGAATGAATGAATGAATGAATGAATGAATGAATGAATGGTTGGTTAATGTTTTCTTAAAGTAAAATACCATGTGCCAGACAGGTTTAAAGTCAATATTACTTTTAAAAAACGGTAGTAGTAATTATAATAATATAATTAATAATGTATTATAGTTTTGTTGTTGTTGTTTTTATTGTTTATTATTTTATTTTTAAATAAATATTACATTATAATATAATTAATAATTGGTATATTTTTTATTTTTAGTATTTTTATCTATTATATCATAATAATGCAAACATTATTCACATTTTTGTTGTGTAAATAGTGTAAAAATGTCGATTTTTAAGAAATACATATTTTTATTCTTATGGATTTTATTTATTTATTTTTTGTTCATCTGTATTAACCTGCTCTGACACAACATACATTGGAAAAGGCACTGTTAAAATAATGTCTTGACTTCTTTTTTAAAGTAAATACAAATAATATAAAATTATGCCATTATAATTAAAAACAAACAAACATAGTTATATTTGAAATATAAATCATTTTATAAATGGGCATCACGGTGACTCAGTGGTTAGCACTGGGGCCTCACAGCAAGAAGGTTGCTGGTTCGAGTCCTGGCTGGGCCAGCTGGCATTTCGATGTGGAATTTGCATGTTCTCTTCGTATTGGTGTGGGTTTTTTCTGGGTGCTCTGGTTTCCCCCACAGTCCAAACACATGTGCTATAGGGGAATTGGAGAAACTAAATTGGCCGTAGTGTATGAGTGTGTGTTTGAATGAATAAGTATGGGTGTTTCCCAGTACTGGGATGTGGCTGCAAAGGCATCTGCTGCGTAAAACACATGCTGGAATAGTTGGCGGTTCATTCAGCTGATGAATAAAGCCGAAGAAACATGAATGAATAATTGGGTAATGTTTTATTTAGTAAAATACATGTAAGTAAAAGTAAAATACAGGTTCTAGACAGGTCTAAAGTCAATATTAATTTTTAGAAAATAATAGTAGTAGTAATAATAATATTAATAATAATTATATTATTTTTGTTGTTGTTTTTTTATAAAATTTATATTATAATATATTTAATAATTATTATATTATTATAAATATTTTATCCATTATATCATAATTATATCACATTTTTGTTTTGTTAGTAGTGTAAATAGTGTTGATTTTTAAAAAGATACATAAATAAAATCCATAAGAACATAAATATTTATTTTTTGTTCGTCTGTATTAACCTACTCTGACACAACATACATTGAAAAAGGCACTGTTATATAAAAATATCTTGACTTCTTTATTAAAGTAATTACAAATAATATAAAATGATGCAATTATACTTAAAAAAACAAACAAACATGCATATAATTTAAATAGTTTTAATAAATATGTCTTATTTATAGTTTAATATATTTTAACAAAATATTATTATAATACATCATTATTACAAATAGGACATTTTAATAAATATTTTAACAACATACATGAAAACATTTACATTTTCAAATACAGAGCCTCAACAGGTCACTGAACAAAACAGTCCATTTTTTTAGAAAGTCTGTCTGCTTTCAGATTCATCATGCAATAATGCCCTCGGTAATCATAAAGCACATTAATGAGTTGACTCATTAAAGGAATTTCTGAATCATCTTTATGTTAAGTTTCTATGATGACCTTGATCAGTCCTGATGATAAGAGCGCTGATGCAGAGCTGTGAGTGTTTCCGAAAGTCAAACTCATCCAGATCCTCATCTTATTTACATCATTCATTCACTCACTCACACACACACACACACACACACACACACACACACACACACACATACACACATACACACACACACCATCATGTTGTTCACTAATTACATTCAAACTGTGTGTGTGCGTGTGTCTGTTAAAGTGTAACATTCTTTTTTTTAAAAGTGTTCCAAATAGAATCTTCAGTGAGCACAAACCACTTCCTGTGTGTGTGTGTGTGTGTGTGTGTGCGCGCATTTGTTTAGCAGAAACACACTCTAGAACGAATGATACTATAATGATCACTCAGACACACTAAATGACTTTTCAACTTTATGACAGTACACCGTTTCATTTCATTTTGTTTGAATTCTTTCAGGTAGCACTTTACGATAAGGTTCAATTAGCTAATGTTAATTCATTGACACATTTTCTTTTCAAATGTGCAATTTTTGCATTTCTATTCTCCTTTTAAAAACTTGTATAACACAAATAAACATTAAACACACACATTTGTGAATAGAAACATTTGTTTAACACAAAACTCACTTATTTTCTGAATGCTTCACTTCTGGGGTCTGTTCTTCGTACGTGGATTACTCAGTTAGCTGGATTTGGATATTGACGATTTGACATGATCCAGGATGGTTTCGTTCTTCAAAACTGATGCGAGAGTTGTTATTATAGCAACATTTCTGGTAGCTCAAACCTGGTCGGGAGCAGGTTCAATTCATATCCACAGGATTAGATCGGGTCAGTTCAAGCAAATATACAACTGAAAGTATGTAACGAATTCTAATATTTTCTTACAGTACTTGTTATATACACTTGGGAAAATAGTAAATGTTTTTAAAATTTATATATAAAATTATAATTATTAATAAAATAAATAAAGTTATATATATTAATAAAACTTATGCAATCTGCACCCCCGAAATGAAAGTACAGACTGCCACCTGGTGGTGCAAAGAGAAACTTATTGATTTTGACTTTTTATATCGCTTTAGTACAGTTTGTGTATGATAATAGAAATGCACAATATGTGACTTTTAAAAAAAAGAAATAATACAATAATGCAGTCATAAACATGTTTTGTTAGTTAATATGACAGTGATTTGATGCTTCATAAGTTGCAGACGCCTTTACCAATATCAAAATGCTTTTGTAAACATCCAGTTAATCTTTACACTGATTAAAAAAACGGCTATTATAATACTACTATGTTAAGGAAAATCCGCTCTAACGGTAAAACTAAATAAATTGCTTTTGAGACATGAAAGGGTTAAGCATGCAACCCACAACAAATGTGTAAAGTTATTGCGTGTCATATTTAACAAACCGTTTACTGCTAATTTGATGTAATTTAGCTCACATGGATAATTGAAAATTAATCAGATTATGTCATTACGCTGCTGTGCCGTCAGCCAATCGTTGCATTGCTGATCAAGATTTCGAGGATCGATAGATCAGTCCTTCACAACACACGCAGCGATCTCAGATCAGTTCATCCAGACATTTTAATATGATTCACAAACTTGTTTGAAGAACCAAATTAGCTAGAGATCAGTTATCAAGATTAACAGATCCAGGATCTGCCAAATCATCTAAGATCATTTAAGCGAGGCACGAAGAGTGAAGCCCTGCTCTGCCAAACTGACCACTTTATCTGATCCATTTGCACTCTGCTTATTTGTCTCCTAAAAAATAAGAGACAAATATTTGTTTTTGTATTTCCAGTTTGTTATATTTGACAACCTGTATGTTTGTGTATCTTTTATCTGCTTGTACTATCTCTTTTTGTCGCATTCTTCAGCTCTGGAAAGGTGCTATATAAATAAAAATTATCATTATTATGATTATTTTCCTTCGGCTTAGTCCCTTTATTCATCAGGGGTCACCACAGCGGAATGAACCGGCAACTATTCCAGCATATGTTTTACACAGAGGATACCGTCCCAGCTGCAACCCAGTATTGGGAAACATCCATACACACTCATTCGCGCACACACTTATACAGTACAACCAATTTAGTTCATCAATTCCCACTGGTGGTTCTAGTTTTAATGGCACCCTGGGCGAACCATCAAATACACTCCCTCCCCCATCCCCTGAGAAATAAAGATGCTGTGTGTTTGACTCTATATATTTTAAATATTTAAATATATATATTACAGATATGCTGACTGAATACAAACAGATCTTTAGGATCCAGTGTTACCAGACCTCTGTACGATGTACGATCAATAATGAGAAAAATCCTATATTGTACGATAATTTCAGAATTTTATGGCATTTAAAAGTAACTTCATTGTAATCTTCGGCCTTCTTATTGATCTAGCTGCATCTTTTCTGTGCTGTCTGTGGGGAGTAGGTGGAGTTAGGCACGTTTTCTATCTCATCTTACGATGCCTCTTCTCAGCCAATCAACGTGGAGAATGGCTCTCTCACGAGTTAACGCTCCTGCTGCGTGTGCCCGTGGTTAGGTCTGTAGTTTTCAGTTTGAGGTCAACCTTTTAAGCAATAATGTTAAAACAATTCGTGCTGTAAAGGAAGGTGAGAAGGACGGGAGTTTTCCCTTGATGTTCTCGTTTTCCCCCAATCAAATGCGTCTTGAGAACGTGTTTTTTAGTTATGCCTAGTTCAGACTGCGTGATTTTAGCCCTGGTTTTGGCTCGCCGACAGGTTTTGAGAAATCGCAGACAAATGCCTGAAATCACAGGCAAATCGCTGCTCGTGCACGTGAGTGACAATCACACAGTATGAACGATCAAAGACGCGATCTGAGAGAATCGCCGATGAGTCGCCGATGTCTGCAAGATATTAGGCATACTAAATATCTGAAGCTGTCGGCGATTCAAATCATGCCGTGTGAATTGAGCTTTGACTGAAAATAACATCAGCGATCGCCTACAGCCAATGAGAGAGCAGCTTTCACTTGTGTGTGTGTGTTTGTACCTGCTGCAGGCCAGCGGGAGGCTGGGGGAGAAGTTAAAAGCGCTCTTTTTCGGTTTATTTGGACCCACGAAATGGAGGAAAAACTAGTGGAGGTTTGACAGGACTCAGGAGCAACTGTGTCTGTTTGACGTTTCATACAGAAAGAAATTAGTTTATTATCAACGTTGAGGAGAAATGGCTAATTCCCTTTAAACCCAGGTGAGCAAACATGTACATGTTCCACCCCATTAAAGGCTTCTTTCTCATTATGTAGTTAATAACAAAAGCTATACTACGTGTTTTTGGCTGTAAGACGTAGTTTGGACGAAGTTGTCGGCGATTCTCCCTATAGTAAAGTCATGCAATGTGAATGTCCCTGTCGCCGAACCATCTTGCAGTGTAAACAAAGCAGCGACGAAACGCTAGCCCAGATAGTCATACAGTGTGAAAACATTTGTGACACGACTAGTTTAAAAATCATGCAGTCTGAACTCGGCATTAGTCTCATCAAAACAAAGCATGCCCACCTCAGAGTGTGCACTGCTTTCAAGCCAACCAGCACTATTTTGCAGTCTATTACGGCATCCAATTTGTATGGTGAAATAAATCCCTCAACATCTGGCAACATGCAACATTCAATGACAGCAACTCGGAGGTGGAGTTTGAACCTTCCCACTAAGGTACCTAGTTTTTGCATGTTGTGTCAAAACGCTATGTGTCTAGATAATAGCTGTATACTCTCAGTTTGACTCGTGTACGATAATTTTCCTCCAAATACGATAATTTTGAGGTTCTGGTACGATGCTTTGACATTTCCAATCTGGCAACACTGTTAGGATCAAATAAACTAGAAGTTCCAAGAGTTCAGTCAAAGCAGGGTGAATCGGCCTTCAGCTACTAACAGCGCCCCCTGCTGCTGGAATCAGCTTCCAGAAATGATCAGATGTGCTCCAACATTAGGCACATTCAAATCAAGACTGAAAACACATCTGTTTAGCCGTGCCTTTACTGAATGAGCACTGTGCTGCGGCCGACAGATCGCACTATTGTGTCTTTCTTTTCTTTTTCATTCATTTATAACCTGTTTAAACACATTTTAATCTGCTTTTAATCACTTTTATAATGTTTTTACTTTCTTGTCTTTTTTATTCTTGTTTATGTAAAGCAGTTTGAATTACCATTGTGTATGAAATGTGCTATATAAACTTGCTTTGCCTAGTTGGGTAGGATTAGGAATACAGAATAGAATCATACTTTATAACAGGAGTCACCAAACTTGTTCCTGGAGGGCCGGTGTCCTGCAAATTTTAGCTCCAACCTTAATCTTACATGCCTGAACAAGCTAATCAAGCTCTTACTAGGTATACTTGAAACACCCAGGCAGGTGTGTTGAGGCAAGTTGGAGCTAAACCCCTCAGGGACACCGGCCCTCCAGGAACGGGATTGGTGACCCCTGCTTTATAACTACCGATGAACAGTTCATATCTTAATAATCGGCAGGTAATAAGCCAGTAGTTAATAGCATGAATTGTGACCGCAGTAGTTCCCCTTCGGTTGGGGAACTTCAGTGCCATGAATGGGGAGGATTCGGATCAGAAGCCGCTTATCTGGAGAGTATTGAACGGGCCAATGAAAGAAATTAATTGGCAGCGTAAGCTTGCGCAGGTGTGCGACATCTGCAATTATCTCAGCATATAAGCACACCTGAAGCCAGCAGACGCCATCCTTTTCGCTTCAGATCCTTTCTGAGTGAGTCGATGAGGGTTCCTCTTGCTGATCAGCACTTCAGAGCGAACGAGTGTGTCTCCCGGTCCAGAGTGGGTCTTCGCGGTGGCAGACGGTCGAGCTGGGTTACTCCCTTGCCTGCGGTTCTTTGGGTCCGGTCCTCCAGAGCGGTGCGTATAGTTGCAACTTTCCTAAAAGAGCAACACAGTCGTGCAGCACGTCCTTTTCAGGATGGCGCTCCGACTGTGCGTTTCTGGATGCGGGGGTTTCCTGTCTCCGGATGATGGACACGATCACTGCATTGCATGTTTGGGGGTCCAGCATGTTAATGCGGTGCTCGCGGGCGGTTCATGTCGTCATTGCGATGCCATGACCGTTGCACAGCTAAGATCGCGGCTAACTTTCGCAAGAGAGCGAGCCACCCCAGTTGCCTCCTGTTCTAAAAAAGCAGCGGGCGCTCGGGCAGATCTGAGGGTTTCAGCGGGAGCTAATCCGCCGCCCACGGGCTCGCGGACCTCTCGCTCCTCACGGCGCTCCATCCAAGCTTCGGGTGGTGAGAGTGATCCGTCTAACCAGATGGTAGCTCTCACACTCGCTGACACCGGAGATCAGATGTCCTCCGCGGCATCGGAGGGTGGGCTTTCACTGTCCGACGAAGATCCGGACCCGCTCGCCCCCTCCGGGCAGGTGAGCGCTGTCAAATCGGATCCTGAAGCGGACATGTTAGCCGTGCTTTCCCGGGCTGCTTCGGCCGTGGGGTTGGAGATGGTTTATCCCCCAGCTCCGCGGCCGGACCGACTAGATGGGTGCTACGTAGAGGACCAGAAGGCGAAGCCTTCGAAGCCTCTCGTCCCCTTCTTCCCGGAAGTGCACAGTAGGCTCACGCAGTCCTGGAGGGCACCTTTCTCTGCCCGTGCTGCGAGTGCTTCCGCCCTCACCGCCCTTGACGGCGGAGCTGCCAGGGGGTATGAGGCGATCCCGTCAGTGGAGCGCGCTATCGCGGTCAATCTTTGTCCGCGCGGCGCCTCTACGTGGCGGGGTTTGCCCCGCCTCCCGTCCAAAGCCTGTAGGTTGTCTGCCTCCCTCGGAGCCAGAGCTTATAAGGCTGCGGGCCAGGCTGCTTCTGCTTTGCACGCGATGGCCACCTACCAGCGCTACCAAGCGCAGGCGCTGGCCGAGCTGCACGAGGGCGGGTCCAACCCAAGCTTATTACATGAGCTGCGCACCGCGACCGACTATGCTCTTCGGACTACTAAGTCCGCCGCGTGTGCGCTGGGGAGGACGATGTCCACACTTGTGGTTCAGGAACGCCACCTCTGGCTAAACCTGGCCGATATGCGCGACGTTGACAAAGTTCGCTTTCTTGACTCGCCCATATCCCAGGCTGGCCTGTTCGGCGACACCGTCGGTGAATTCACCCAGGAATTCAAGGCGGTGAAAGAGCAGTCGGATGCGATGGGCAATGTCATCTATCGGCGTGGCCGTAAGCCCGCTCCGCCCGCCGAGCCATCCACCTCCGCTGTTCCTCGCCGAGGGCGCCCGCCAACGAGTGCTGCCCCGCCCCCGCCTGCGCCTCCGGCCAAGCGGGCGCGGCGTTCACCTCGAAAGCAGGCAGCCCCTCCTGCCCAGGGCGCCGTTAAGTCCGGTAAACGGACCGCGAAGCGTCCCTGAGACAGGCCATCCGGAGAAGAGGAAACTTGCTCTTTCCCTGCTGGAGGGCGGGGCCCCGATAACAACGGTACTTTTCAGTGCCACCAAAACATCAGTAAAAGAGCACTTTTCCCCTTCCCCGGATGTGACTGCACGAGTTCTGCCAGTCCGGGACGCGCTGCCTTCCGGCTCGCAGACTCTACGTGCTTCGCCAGTGGCTCACGAGCGCTGGGGGGACGGTCTCCCTTCCCTCAGCCCTCCAGCCCCCTCTCCGGAGTCAGGGTGCGGAGCCAGAGCGAATCGCTCTCCTCCAGCTTTTCCGCGGGACCCTCGTGCTTCCCGGATCAGCACACCCACTCCGCGCTGCCCCACCGCTGGTACGTCAGCGATTGTAGCGATGACTCCATTAGCGAGGGCTCTGCCTGCCTGGTTAGCGCGGGCCAGCCCCTCGCGGTGGCTCATACGCACAATCAGACTCGGTTACGCGATTCAGTTCGCGAAACGGCCCCCCAAGTTTACGGGCGTGTATTTCTCCAGGGTCAACCCCCTGTCCGCCCCTGTCTTGCGAGAGGAGATTGCTGCCCTCCTGGCGAAGGGTGCAATCGAGCCGGTTCCTCCAGCCGAGATGGAGAGTGGGTTTTACAGCCCATACTTCATCGTACCCAAAAAGAGCGGTGGGTCACGGCCAATCCTAGATCTGCGCGTTTTGAACCGCTGTCTGCACAAGCTGCCGTTCAGAATGCTCACGCAGAGGCGCATTCTCCAATGCGTTCGTCCTCGGGATTGGTTTGCAGCCATAGACCTGAAGGACGCGTATTTCCATGTCTCCATTCTTCCACGCCACCGCCAATTTCTGCGGTTTGCGTTCGAGGGTCGAGCGTGGCAGTACAAGGTCCTCCCCTTCGGGCTCTCTCTGTCTCCGCGGGTCTTCACCAAACTCGCGGAGGGTGCCCTAGCGCCCCTTCGGCTCGCGGGCATTCGCATACTCAATTATCTCGACGACTGGCTGATTTTAGCCCACTCGCGGGAGCAATTGATTATGCACAGGGACGAGGTGCTTCGGCATCTCCGCCTACTGGGGCTTCAGGTCAACCGAGAAAAGAGCAAACTCGCCCCCGTGCAGAGGATTTCTTTTCTCGGGATGGAGCTGGACTCGATCACCATGGTAGCGCACCTCTCCGAGGAACGCGCTCGCCTGTTGCTGAACTGTCTGAGGGAGCTCGACAGCAAACTAGTGGTCCCACTGAAGTTCTTTCAGAGGCTCCTGGGGCATATGGCATCCGCAGCCGCCGTCACGCCGCTCGGGTTGCTCCATATGAGACCACTTCAGCACTGGCTTCACGATCGGGTCCCCAGACGCGCATGGCACGCGGGCACACACCGGGTCTCGGTTACTGCGCTGTGTCGCCGCGCCCTCAGCCCTTGGAACGACCCCTCGTTCCTACAGGCCGGTGTGCCTCTAGGACAGGCGTCCAGCCATGTTGTTGTTTCAACAGACGCTTCCAACACGGGTTGGGGGGCCGTGTGTCGCGGGCATGCGGCTGCGGGCCTCTGGAAGGGTGCCCAGCTGCATTGGCATATCAATCGCCTAGAGCTGTTGGCAGTGTTCCTCGCTCTCCACCGCTTTTTACCGGTGCTGGAGCAGCAACACGTGCTGGTCAGGACGGACAGTACGGCGGCGGCGGCGTATATCAACCGCATGGGGGGTATGCGCTCTCGCCGCATGTCTCAGCTCGCCCGCCGTCTGCTCCTCTGGAGTCACCCACGGCTGAAATCGCTGCGCGCCATTCACGTCCCAGGCACGCTCAATCGTGCAGCCGATGCGCTCTCACGACAGCTGTTACGCCCTGGAGAATGGAGACTCCACCCCGAGTCTGTTCAGCTGATATGGGCGCGATTCGGGGAGGCCCAGATCGATCTGTTGCTTCCCCCGAGAACGCTCACTGCCAGTTGTTTTTTTCCCTGACCGAGGGCTCTCTCGGCACGGATGCACTGGCCCACAGCTGGCCTCGGGGCATGCGCAAGTATGCGTTTCCCCCAGTGAGCCTGCTCGCGCAGTTTCTGTGCAAGGTCAGGGAGGACGAGGAACAGGTTCTGCTAGTTGCGCCCCTTTGGCCCAACCGGACCTGGATATCAGAGCTCTCACTCCTCGCGACGGCCCTCCCCTGGCGGATCCCTTTGAGAGAGGACCTACTCTCTCAGGGACAGGGCACCATCTGGCACCCTCGCCCCGATCTTTGGAACCTCCACGTGTGGTCCCTAGACGCGAGGAAGACTTAGGTAACCTACCGACTGCGGTGGTTAATACCATCACTCAGGCTAGAGCCCCCTCCACGAGGCGCGCCTACGCCCTGAAGTGGAGTCTATTCACTGAATGGTGCGTCTCTCGCAGAGAAGACCCCCGAAATTGCCAGATTAGTGTTGTGCTCTCTTTCCTTCAAGAGAAGTTGGACAGCAGGCTGTCGCCCTCCACTCTCAAGGTTTACGTGGCCGCCATCTCCGCTTATCATAGCGCGGTAGCTGGCGGCACCGTGGGAAAGCATAACCTGGTCATCCAGTTCCTTAGGGGTGCTAGGCGAATTAATCCATCTCGCCCCCCTCTCATGCCCTCTTGGGATCTCGCCCTCGTTCTCACGAGTCTGCGATCCGATCCCTTTGAGCCACTCGAATCAGTATCTCTAAGATTTCTGTCCCTGAAGACAGCTCTGCTGGTTGCGTTGGCCTCCATCAAGAGGGTCGGGGACCTGGAGGCATTTTCGGTCAGTGACTCGTGCCTGGAATTCGGGCCGGATTACTCTCACGTTATCCTGAGACCCCGCCCCGGTTATGTGCCCAAGGTTCCTACCACCCCCTTTAGAGATCAGGTAGTGAACCTGCAAGCGCTGCCCCCGGAGGAGGCAGACCCAGCCCTTTCTTTACTTTGTCCAGTTCGCGCTCTGCGCATTTATGTGGACCGTACTCAGAATTTTAGATCATCTGAGCAGCTCTTTGTCTGTTATGGCGGTCGGCAGCAGGGAAGTGCCGTATCGAAACAAAGATTATCCCACTGGATTGTGGATGCCATTTCACTCGCTTATTCGAGTCGAGGTCAGCCGTGTCCCCCGGGAGTACGTGCACACTCCACTCGGAGCGTTGCATCCTCTTGGGCGCGTGCACGCGGCGCCTCTCTAACAGACATCTGTAGAGCTGCGGGCTGGGCGACACCCAACACATTTGCAAGGTTTTACAATCTGCGAGTGGAGCCGGTTTCCTCAAGGGTATTAGGTAACCCTTTGGTGATTGAGGAGACAACTCGGTAGGGTGTTGAAACACGCTTGCTGCGCCATTCTCCCTAACACGGAGGTACGTGCGCCTTTTTTATCTGTCAGTAAAGTTCCCCGTCAGGTGAGCCCTGCAGATTCCTCCGTGGCCCCCAGCACTGACTCAGCGGAGGAGTCACTTGCTGGCCCACTACGTTGTAGGTCTGCCCGCTGGTCAGCCCGCGTTTTGGGTAAAGGTGCCTGCTATGCGTGATCCCCACTAGGCGATCCCATATGCTTATTCCGCCACGGTTAAGTCCCCCCCCTGGGCGGACCCGTGTCTTCCCTCTCCGCTAACCACTCTTTGCTATGCGTACTCCCCCTTTTTAGGGCTAGTCCATAGGTAAATTCTGCCATCTCCCCCCCCCTTGGGTAACGGATGGCCTCCGCAGCGTCCTCCCTATCGGGATTGCACGCTTCCCAACGTACTGTCGTATTTCCTAGAATTATCTAGATGCTCACGACTTCCCAAAAAATATATCTAAATCCGTAAAACTTCTGTTGAAGTAGGATAAATTAGGGCCAGGGACACGTTGGAGGACCGCGCCCCCCATGATGTGGGTGCGTCACGCTTGCTTGACTATCTCCTCATCGGGGGTGTTGGTAAGGTGCAGTCATTATGGCGCTTTCCATATTCTCCCATTCATGGCACTGAAGTTCCCCAACCGAAGGGGAACGTTCGAGGTTACAGAAGTAACCCTTCGTTCCCCGAGGAGGGGAACGGAAGTGCCATATTCCGTCGCCATAATGACTGTCCCTTAGCTGTTTGAAAGTCTCTTCAGCTTAAAAGGATGGCGTCTGCTGGCTTCAGGTGTGCTTATATGCTGAGATAATTGCAGATGTCGCACACCTGCGCAAGCTTACGCTGCCAATTAATTTCTTTCATTGGCCCGTTCAATACTCTCCAGATAAGCGGCTTCTGATCCGAATCCTCCCCATTCATGGCACTTCCGTTCCCCTCCTCGGGGAACGAAGGGTTACTTCTGTAACCTCGAACGTTTTCAGACAAGTATGACTGTGTTTTTCCACAGCGTCCAAAGCAGCACTAGTAGTAGTTGTTTTTTTCTGCAGGGTAGAGAACTGAAGGCTTGAGTGAAAGAACAGAAATGACTGTGAAACTCCTCCTGACGCCCTCAGATTTGCTTTCACGTGTGGAGGAGAAAGTTGCTTGTGAAACGTGACAGTGGTGAGCATGCAAATGCAAAAAAATCTTTAAGGTTAGATGGTGTTTATGATGTGATGCACGATCATTACGACAGATGAGTGTCTATGGTGTTACGCTGGAGGATGTTGGTTTGTTGCAGTTTTTTTGCCTGTAGAGTCTGCATGGCTCGGGTTTTGGTTCCTCTGGTTTAAATGTTTGGTTTTAATGCGAGTTTATTTGCTTTTGAAAACAAACAAGGGGCTTCAACGAGGACAGGGGGTTTCAGACTGCATGGCAATGGAAATGTTCAACAAGGTAACTCAAACCATTTGAGGAAACCGATTGTAACAAACCATTTAAGTTCAAAAATTAATTCTAGTGAGTACAATGAACTTAATCCATTTGAGTAAACGAAGCAATTTAAGCACAGTAAAACCCAGTAAATGAAGAGAACTCAAACCAACTGAGTACTGTAAAACCCAATAAATGAAGAGAACTCAAACCAACTGAGTACTGTAAAACCCAGTAAATGAAGAGAACTCAAACCAACTGAGTACTGTAAAACCCAGTAAATGAAGAGAACTCAAACCAACTGAGTACTGTGAAACCCAATAAGTTAAGGAAACTCAAAACCTTTGAGGAAACTGATTGCAACAAACCATTTGAGTTAAAGAACTAATCCTAATGAGTACTGTGAACTTACTCCATTTAAGTAAATAAAGTAATTTGAGCAGAGTAAAACCCAATAAATGAAGAGAACTCAAACCAACTGAGTACTGTAAAACCTAAAAAGTTAAGGCAACTCAAACCATTTGAGGAAACCGATTGGTAAACCATTTGAGTTAAAAACAAATCTACATGAGTACTGTAAACTTACTCCATTTAAGTTGAAGTAATGAGGTATTTAAAGAACTCATTACCTTCAACACTGAGATCAAAACTCTTTTTAAATGAGTAGATCTAACTTTCAGTCAATTGTGGTTAACTACATGTACACTCACATTTTTAGATTTAAATTTTTGTAAATGAAAAGACTGCACGTCAAGTCCACATTTATTAAAATATATATCATTCAATAAATATCCTAATAAAGCATAAAATAATCAAAAAAATTCAAATACAATTCTCAATATACATATTTTATTCCAAATTTGATCATGATAAATTCTTAATAATTAAAAAAGTGACACAAACAAATGTTCCTTATACCTCCATCATTGAATCACAGTTATTTATAAAACACTGTAAAAAAGGATTAGTTACTTAAAGCGAGTAAACCAAATGCCTTAAAAGCTTACTTACTTTTTAAAATAAAAGTAAACTAATCACTTTTTTTCCAATACACAATATATATTATATTATATTACATTACATTACATTATATTATATTATATTATATTCGTTTTTCCCCAGCTTTTCAGTATTTAGCAAAATGATATAAATCTGCTCTTCCAGACTCCAGTGTGTCTTGTAAATTCAAAACAGGCTATAATTGTAGATTTTATAAACTTAATGAAGCACCAAATATGTGATATTGTGATAATTACAGTAATTATTTGAAAACAGACGTGCTAAAATAGTCTTGACACTGTAAATAGGGATCAGTTGACTTTAAAAAAAGTGAGTACAATTAGCATCATTATAAAAATGAAGTCAACTTAACAGTTTCAAGTTACAATGGGTTTCCTTACATTATTTTTGTAAAGTCAAATTGTCACTTTTAAGGCAATTGGTTTACTTGCTTTAAGTAACTAATCACTTTTTATGGTGTTGACAAACTATGTGCATAATTATAAAAATTAACTGAATAATAGTTCTAAGTTAGAACAGATATACTAAAGTATAATCAACTTGCCACTTTTAAGGCAATGGGTTGACTCACTTTAAGTAATTAGGCTGGCTAGTGTAACTATTGTTATCCTATTTTTCTTCTGAGACAAAAAGTTAAACTCTATCTCCTCCTAGAGCTTTCGAGCTATGACCACCAAACTCACACCAGACCTCCAAACTGGTCCGACTCGGGTTGCTATATCCTTTCCGACTGATCAGACTTTCAATTTTCCGAAAAACGTCCCGGGACCGTCGGAATAATCCCATTGACTTAACATTGGACCAAACTTTGTGACCTCATAACCTTGCGTCTGACTTTCACACAGACTTCTAACTGGGCTCATTTAAATCAGACTACCTTACTGCCAATAACTGATGAGCTTTTAACTTTCTGACCACGCCCTAGCAACCACTTTTTGGACCCTAGAAACTGTCCCATAGACTTCCACTGCAAAAGACTGTCATTTACTTTACATTGGGTCAAACTTTGTGAACTCATAACTTTACATCAGACTGTCGCACAGACTTCGAACTGGGCTCATTTAACTCAGACTACCATTGACTTATGAGCTTTTAAACTTTATAGCCACACCCCTAACAACCAGATACTGGACCCTCATAACGATCCCATAGCCATTATAGAGGCCCAGATTGATAACGTCATGCTGCAGTGTGATAGAGAAAGGGGGGTTGTTTTTAACTGTTCATACTGGCAAGAAGCTTTGATACATCATCAGTCTAAAATGTCAATCAACTCCATAGCAACAAAACAGACTAACCTAGCAACTATAATAACAGCAGCTATATCTCAGCATCAGAACATCGTAGAGAAGCGGGGGTTGGCTTGTTTGACTCATGCTAGCACATTTATCTATCTGTCTATCTATCTGTCTATCTATCTATCTATCTATCTATCTATCTATCTATCTATCTATCTGTCTGTCCGTCCGTCCGTCCGTCTACCTACCTACTATCTATCTGTCTGTCTGTCTGTCTGTCTGTCTGTCTGTCTGTCCGTCCGTCCGTCCGTCCGTCCGTCCGTCCGTCCGTCTGTCTGTCTGTCCGTCTATCTATCTACCTACCTACCTATTATCTATCTATCTATCTATCTATCTATCTATCTATCTATCTATCTATCTATCTATCTATCTATCTATCTATATTTTCATACTTTTAAAAACTGTTTAAGCTAAATAAACTATTACTAACTAAAGTTTGTCCTCAAACTTTAAGAATCTAGTTGCTTTTTACAGTGTTTAATAATTACTTATAATATTCTTGCCTTAAATGCTGTACAAGAATTTAAAAGTTCTATCTAAATCCCTTTTGAAAAGCAGATTAAATAAACAATAATCATAAAGAGACTAAAACATAAAATAAAAGTGTAATTAAATTAATAAACATGTATCATTATTAGAAATAATGCATTAATACAACTTAATAGAAGCAAAATATTATTTGTATATTAATTGTCTTTTTTAATCAATATATTTAACATAGTGCAGTAATAATGTTTGCATAGTAATGAAATAATTTAATAAATCAACATATTTAGAATCAGAAAGAGCTTTATCGCCAGGTATGTTCACACATACGAGGAATTTGTTTTGGTGACAGAGCTTCTACAGTGCAACATAATTACAGAGACAGGACAATAAACAGATAATAAATATATTTTAATAATTGAAGTAAGGAGTGAATGCAAATATGATTGACAAGTCTGCAGGTATATTACGATATACAGTGCAGCTGTTATGGCATGTAAAGGTAAGGTGTATAGCAAGTAGTGATGTTTGTTCCACAATAACTATCATCAAGAGTTCATGAGATGGATTGCCAGAGGGAAGAAACTGTTTCTGTGTCTGGCTGTTCTGGTGCGCAGTGATCTGTAGTCAACCAGAATGTAACAGTTTAAAGAGGCAGTGTGCTGGGGGCAGCCCTACTGCTCGCTCTGGATAAGTACAGTTCTTGGGGAGTAGGAAGGGTTGTACTAATGATTTGCTCAGCGGTCTGAACTATTCAACATAGTCTATGGAGGTTGGATTTGGTAGCTGAGCTAAACCAGACAGTAATTGACGTGCAGAGGACTGATTCAATGAAGGAAGTGACAATGATAATTAAACATTATTTTGTGATGTTTGCATTATAATGAAATAAACAGCTTTATAAGTAGGAGTAATGCACTAATTCAGTTGAATAGAAGTGGATCCATCCACTGCATGCATGCAGAAATTTGGTGTTCGTTAGTTGTAAAGCAGGGGTGTCAAACTTAGTTCCTGGAGGGCCGCAGCCCTGCACACTTTAGATCCAACCCTGCTCCAACACACTTACCTGTAGGTCTCAAACGAGCCTGAAGGACTCAATTAGTTTGATCTGGTGTGTTTAATTAGGGTTGAAACTAAATTGTGCAGAGCTGCGGAACTGAGTTTGACACATGTTTTAAACTAATCATTATACTCTATCTGGTAAGACTTCCTCTGGTTTCTGTAAATGAAGCTTCAGCTGTAGTTTGAGGAGTGATGGCGCCCTCTGCCGGTGCTTCACACAAATGACAATGCAAGGTTTAATATATATATATAAAAAAAAAAACTTTTATTCATGTTGAAAATCCTTTACATGGAATCGAATCATTTATCCATCATCATGTACCCATTATTACTCAATAAACCCCAAGAAAGATGCAATGTAAGAAAATTATAAGACAATAAATGTAGACCGTTCACTATAACAGCTGATTAAGTGTAATTTATGTAGAGTTTTGTTTATGTTTTGACGGCTGTGTCTCTGGATCTGTAAATGACGCCTCTGCTCTTCAGCTCTCGCACCACACCTGAGAAAAAACACACACACACACACACACACACACACACACACACACACACACACACACACACACACACACACACACACAACACACACAACACACACAACACACACAACACACAACACACACACACTTCATCAGCAGAGATTCTCTTCAATTTACTGTCTGAATCTGACTTTCAGACTCAATTTCAGACTCAAAAGCTGAATTCCCATCACAAGAACGTAAAACAGGTGTCTGTCATGTTATATATTATTAATATCATATTTAAATAATGTTAAATAAAATAACATAATTAAGATGATTTTAGCTTGAATGTTTTGTGTTGTCGAAAACAACAATGTATTATCAATATATACCAAACTCGGTCCTGGAGGGCCGGTGTCCAGCAGATTTCAGTTCCAACCTTAATCAAACACACCTGAACCGGCTAATCAAGCTTTTCCTATGTATACTTGAAACATCTTGGCAGGTGTGTTGAAGCAAGTTATAGGTAAACTCTGTAGGACCGAGTTTGGGCCCCCCTGTTCTAGAGCAAGTGAGGTCATTTTAGACATTACTTTTGAATATAAATAAATAATAATAAACAACTATTTTAGACCTCAGTGATTTAGCTTTATGGTAATATTTGCTGTATATAAAACTATAATTCAGGCTTTCTACATTAAATTTTCATGAATAATAACATGTTTTATATGTGGTTTCTTAGTAATTGTTTGTGAAATCTACTATTTAGTTGTAGAGATAAAAAGAGAAAACAATAAAAGCTCTACTTGCGTTTCTATAGGCCACATTCCCAAAATTGAGACCTGTTCAATGTGCATTAATGATTATGATTTCATTGTGATTTTTCTTAGGAAATATACTGTAATTAAACTTAAAGTACTAATATTTACACTCACTCACCACTTTATTAGGTACACCTGTCCAACTGCTCGTTAATGCAAATTTCTAACCAGCAAATCACATGACAGCAACTGAGCATCAGAATGGGGAAGAAAGGGGATTTAAGTGACTTTGAACGTGGCATGGTTGTTGGTGCCAGACAGGCTGGTCTGAGTATTTCAGAAACTGCTGATCTAGTGGGATTTTCACGCACAACCATCTCTAGAGTTTAAAGAGAATGGTCAGAAAAAGAGAAAATATCCAGTGAGCGGCAGTTCTGTGGGTCAGAGGTTGCTGGCCAGAGGTCAGAGGAGAATGGTCAGACTGGTTCCAGCTGATAGAAAGGCAACAGTAACTCAAATAAGCACTCGTTACAACTGAGGTTTGCAGAAGAGCATCTCTAAGGCTACAATTGACAAAGGCTCACTAAAACTGGCCAAAAGAAGATTGGAGAAACGTTGCCTGCTCTGATGAGTCTCCATTTCTGCTGACACATTCGGATGGTCTGGTCAGAACTTGGCACCAACAACATGAAAACATGGATCCATCCTGCCTTGAATCATCGGTTCAGCCTGGTGGTGGTGGTGTAATGGTGTGGGGGATATTTAATTTGGGCCCATTAGTACTAAATGAGCTACATGTCAACACCACAGCCTACCTGAGTATTGCTGTTGATCATGTCCATCCCATTATGTCCACAGTGTACCATCTTCTGATGGCTACTTCCAGCAAGATAACACACCATGTCATAAAGCGTTAATCATCTCAGGCTGGTTTGCTAGAACATGACAATGAGTTCACTGTACTCAAATGGCCTCCACAGTCACCAGATCTGAATCCAATGGAGCAGCTTTGGAATGTGGTGGAATTGGAGAGTCTCATCATGGATGTGCAACCGACAAATCTGCAGCAACTGCGTGATGCTATCACGTCAATATGGAGCAAAATCTCTGAGGAATATTTCCAGTATCTTGTTGAATCTACGCCACGAAGGATTAAGACAGTTCTGAAGGCAAAAGGGGTCCAACCCGGAACTAGTGTGGTGTACCTAATAAAGTGGCTGGTGAGTGTATGTTGCAATGTTTTACTAAGCTTTTAGTTAGACAAATAAAAAAAAGCTTCACTCCAAATCCACAGTGCAAATATTGACTTAAATCAATCCCAGACTGTGTGATAAGACAATCGATTTTTTTAAAGATATCATGCAGCTCCAGTCACAAGAGTCTACTCTATTTCACAGAAAGCAAAGTGGCACTAACCTGGAGGTAAGCGACCCGTCACTGTTACTGCATACACACCCGGCTTAAAGTTCCCTGAAAAACACAACAACACTCTTGTTATCATTTACTCATCCTCCAAACCTGTATGAGTTTCTCTGCACTGTTGAACACTCAAGAAGAAATATGGAGAATGTTTTATAACCATATAATTGATGGTAACCATTTGACTACTATAGTTATGCATGGATGAGCCACACTTTACAATAAGGTTTCATTAGTTAATGTTAATTATCGTATTGATTTACATGAACTAATAATAAACAATACTTGTACAGCATTTATTCTTTATAGCTCAACATTTATTAATGCATTATTAAAATCCAAATGCATGCTTGCTAACAATAGTTTTACGAGCAAGAAATAATAAGTTGACTTCTAGTTGATCATTTGGTATCAGCAGTGGTTTATATGAATGGCAAAGGCCTCTAGATTTAGCTTATTTGAGCACAATTAAATATGATCATGCCTTGATTATTAATGATGTCATTAGGACAGTAAGGTCTGACTCTGCTCAGACTAAAGTCTCATCACTGAACAGAAATAATGTCCAGTATAGAATATAAAGTCCTGCTGCAGTGGAGACAGAATGAATATTGTGTCTGACTCCATCATGAGCTTGGAGAACTGCATCCATACATCTCTGACATGACTCAAATCACTGATTAATAAAGTCATCTGGAATGAAGAAGAAAGCGTTCCTGCACGACTCCCAGAGTTCATCAACACTCTTTGTGTTCATCTTCAACGCCTCCTCCTCCATCTTACTCAATAATGTTCATGTCTGGTGACTGGGCTGGCCAATCCTGGAGCAGCTTTGCTTTCAGGAGCTTTGATGTGGAGGCTGAAGTATGAGCAGGAGCGCTATCCTGCTGGAGAATTGTCCCTCTCCTGTGGTTTGTAATGAAATGGGCAGCACAAATGTCTTGATACCTCAGGCTGTTGATGTTGCCATTTAGGATGCTTTCACACCTACGCTTTTGTTTCGGAACCCGTCTCGTTTGCCCAGTTAGCGCGGTTCATTTAGCATATGTGAAACCATCAATAGCGCTAGGATCCGTGCCAAATCAATCGCTCTGAGATTGCTTGAGTGAGGTGGTCTCGGCTCGATTGAAACAAACTCTAGAGCGGATCGATTGCAGTGAGAAAGCGATATGATCCGAGCGCGGTTATATCACAGTGATTTATGAATATGTAATAGGCATACAGCTATATAAAGAGAGAATTATCAGTAGTGCGGGAGGTTTAGGGAGTCTCCTGGATGCCCGCAAACGAGTGATAATCTCCCGGTAATCTCGCGTCTCCCTCCCGGTCCTCAAATACATCGCGCTCCTTCTCACCCCTCCCCACTGCATCTCTCCTCGCTCATCAGACGCATCGCGCACCTTGTCAAACACCACCAAACCACCACCTCCCCTGACAGCTGAGCGGGACTCTGCAAAATAAACCCTGACACTCTGACCAATGTGAGGAGAGTTTACTCACACGTGACTTGTTTTAGCTCTTTTGGTCCGATTAGAAACTTTGCCGTGTGAGAGCGAACAGCACCAAGAACAAAGAGCAACAATTTCAATCCCTGTTTCAGAACAACTGAATCTATTCACAGGTGTGAAAGCACCCTTACTCTGCAGATCTCTCACACACCCCCATACTAGAATGTAACCCCTAACCATGATGTTTCCTTCACCAAACTTGACTGATTTCTGTAAGACTCTTCGCTCTATGCTGGTTCCAGTAGGTCTTCTGCAGTGTTTGTGATGATTGGGATGCAGATCAACAGATGATTCAGTAGACAAATCCACCTTCTGACACTTCCAAATGATCAACTAGAAGTCAAGTTATTATTTGTTGCTTTTATTACTGGGATCCACCACAAGACTTTTGTCAGGTAGTATACATATATATTTATTCTTTTCGTTAATGAACAGACCACTAAAAGACTGTAATAATCATTCTGATAGCAAACATATTATCTAGTTATACATATGTTTGGTATTAAAAATGATGTTAAAATATCATTTTAGTATTAAATAAAGCCCTTAACTCAACTCAAACATAGAAAATAAAGAGTTTACACATTTCCGACAGCAAAATTAGACAAGTAATTTAAAAATCATTTTAATTATGCAATTTGCTATTTACTTTTTGCAAGTAAATTACCCAAAACTGCACCAGAGTTTGTTTAATCAAACCAAACACACCATATCCGCTTGTTAAGTGTGACGTCACGCGAAGCGGCTTCCGGGTCCAAGCGCTCTATTCAACTGAATGGGGAGACTCATGAAATGGTTATAATAAACGGTTACAAAGCGATTTAATGCTTTCGAAAATCACGATGGCAGTATATATGTCCATGCCTAATATCCGATGGTCAGAAAGTGATGAATTTTTTATAAATTGTTACATTTTTGGTATTTGTTATGCAGCAAGCCCAGAGATTGTTGTGTACACTATGACTTCATGTAAAATTAACTTTAATGTGTGATATGAATAAAAAGTGATCATAAACAAATAGGGATGTAACGGTATCAGAATTTCACGGTACGGTAATACCTCGGTATGAATGTCACGGTACGGTATTTATTGAATCATTTACAGGAAAAAACTAAACTTATGAAAATACTCCAAAAAAGTGCCAAAAGTGTCAATGACATACAAATTAGCCATCTATCTGTGAGCTTTGAAACAGGAACTTCAATTTTAATAACAAAAAATTATTAAACCATGTAAAAAAATTAAGTTTCAATTTAGTATTGTTGAAAACTCATCACATTCAACTCACTTAGATAGAGATGGGTTTTAAGGAAAATTATCATATAAATATAATCTGGTAAAAGCTGGTATCTCTGGGTATTTACAATGTCCCCTGCAACAGAAAAACCCCTCTCATTTGGGACTGAGGTTTCTGGGACAGAGAGATATGACTTGGCCCAGGTTGACAGCAGTGGGTAACGTTGTGCATTGTCTCTCCCCCACTTGAGAGGACAAGCCATGAGTGAGATAGAGGTCTCATGTCTGCATCAATCTGAACAGTGTGCTGTATTCTGCAGTCCCCATGACTGTTATTAGTCCTATTCCCCAACTTGCAGGCACGTGCACACATAGGGCTCAACCTGTGCAGTGCACATGCCCTTTTTAGTCTTGGATAGAAAGTGCCCTTCTAAAATGATCAAAAGTGCCGCTGCGACGCGACACACCCTGCTTCCCGCCCTTCAGTAGGCGCGCGACAACACCGCTCTTGAGTATGCGCGCTCAACCCCCCCTCCCCGCTTTACAGTACGCGCGCAACAACACAGCTGATCAGAACGCGCGCGACAACACCGCTATTCAGTACGCGCGCAACAACACAGCTGATCAGAATGCGCGTGACAACACCGCTATTCAGTACGCGCGCGGCGACAACACCCGCTTTAGGTTCGATCATTTCCAGCTCTTTTTTATCCCCGCTTCTAGCAGCACACTCCATTTCTGCATTACTGGATCTGTAGCGACAAGGTGATGGCCACCCCTGGGCTGATGGGAATTGTAGTTTTTGCTTCATCTTCATTCGCCTGAGCAAATTTTCTTAGAAGACCTATAGTTTTACCGAGTCATGCGACTACGGTAATATCGAAAAAAATTAATATTGCGGTATGATGGTATTTACAATACCGTTACATCCCTATAAACAAATGATTTCTTCACTCAAATGAATGGCAGCTAGGACCCGAAACAGTATTACATACGTCACAAACACGTCACAACTTAACAAGCGGATATTAAGCTGAACGATCTCACCTTTGCTCTAAGCATTAAGATACCAGTTTTTGAATCAATCTGTATATAAAACACTCACCGATCCTCTGCCATTTTGCCACCCAGCTGTCTTCTGGACTCATCATAGCAATAACACTGCAAAAAAGACGTGACACATTCACGATCAAATTAAATCCAACCTATTTTTAGGCATGTCTTTGTATTTGTGTGTGTGTTTTAAATGAACAGTATGCCCAAAATCCCCAAAGAAGAAATCCAAAACACTTCAAAACAGACTCCTTTTGTAATGTAGTTGCTCATTTAGTAAATAATCCATTCAAACATCCACAAAAGGCAGTCTTCTCTCTGCCAACTGACCTCAGTCTTATAAACATTATGGGATATTATATTATTGAAGAGGACCAGCATAAACTAGATTTCAACTTTGGCATCTCAAATCATCAAATTAGTTTGAAGACAATTTTGTTTCATTTAAAGAAGACTAACGTTGTATATTCTTTCTAACACTGTATTTTTTAGCCTTGGGAAAAAAAACAAGTAGGTCGCACAGGTTTAGAGCTGCATGAGGTTAAAGTCTAGAAGGGATACAGCTGTGGATATACACATCAATATAGCTTAATTTTACACTGTACAACAATAATTGATATTCTTTCATTACTGTGAGGGTTGTGTTTAAGGTTGGGGTAGAGGTAGATGTTAATAAAATAAAACTTAATGGTTTATTTAATAAATATTATGAATAACACTATGTATAATTACTGTTTATTCATTACTGTGGGATTGTGTTTGGGGTAGACGTTAACAAAATACAATTTAATGGGTTATTTAATCAATAATATTGATAATACTGATATAATAACTGTTTTTACATTACTGTGGGGGGTTGGGATTAGGGTATATGTTAATAAAATACAATTTAATTGGTAATTTACTTAATAATATGAATAAAAATTGTATATAATTAATGATTTTACATTACTGTAAGGGTTGGAGTATGGTTAGAGGTAAAATACAGTTACAGATACAATGAGTAATTTAATACATTATTCTTGTTAACTTTCAGCCATAGCTGTATCCCTTCTAGCAACAACACTTCATGAGAGAGAGTAAATAATGACCATGTTTGTTTTTGAGGTGAACTGTAAGAAGTATCATTACCCACCCATCAAAAGAAGAGCTTGTACATTCATAAACCATCTCTCGGTTGCCTTTCATCTGCAGGTATGATTCACAGTTGTCACATCCATCATATTCAAACTGATCAATCGTCTGAAAAACAAATGAGAAAAACAACATCAGTCAAATACATCCCTGTGTATTCACTTAAAACAGTTTGCCACACTACAACTATTAGCCAGGTTTTATGCGGGGGGGATAAAATAACATAAATAAATCCAAAACCAAACAAAAAGTGCTTCAGCGGTAATTAATGTGTCGGTGCTCTTTGATAAACAACTAAATCTAAGATAAACAACTAAATCTAAGTCCAAGGCACTCGAAAATTAAGGTCTTTATTAACGTGGGTGTGTTATTCTTTATTTTCATTTTCAAATATATTTAAAACTAATCGTACTGTACACACATTAACTGATTTTCCCCTGCCATTCCAGCCAGAACTATTTTTTATGATGAGATGTATATAGTACTTCAGTGTGCCCTTATATCCAGATTCTAGGATCATAGCTGAGTTGGATATCTGTAACTTTTGATGATAAGTCAATTATATATTCCCAGATGTCAGACAACACAGGACAACTCCAAAGCATATGCAGCAAGTCTCCTCCATAAATCCTCTTGGATTTATGATTTCGTAACATCAATATTACAGTTTTAAAAGACAGAAAAATATGGGTAAAATACGACTGAAATAAAGTTTCATTATCATTCAGGTGTAACATACTAACTACTGTTATTGTTAATGACATTTTAGTGTCTGTCTTCTGTAAATAATGTTAAAGAAATATATGTCAGTCAATACACAAACACACACACACACACACACACACACACACACACACACACACACACACACACACACACATATACGTGTGTTTTGGTAATAATTGACGAAAGAAGAAACGTCTATCTAGGTTCCCGACATCATCATTTGTGTGTAGTATCTGCTGTAATTTGGTATTACAATATGTAAACATATTGTACTTTCAAGAAACGACTAAAAACTCAACTATTTAGTCTCCACTACACTTCCTAATCTGCAATTGCCTCTCTGAATATCACACTAACTGTACCAAAAAAAAAAAAAAACACTAATACTACTAATACTTCCCTTCTTAGACTTTACAGACCTGAAACTTGCCTATTGCACTTATTCATTGTTGCTCTTAGTTGTGTAAATTGCTTCCTTGTCCTCATTTGTAAGTCGCTTTGGATAAAAGCGTCTGCTAAATGACTAAATGTAAACATATCGATGAATCCATCTGCTGTGATAAACAATGTCATATTTAACGTTACCTTAACGAGAGAGCACAACAAACACGCTCTCAGGTGGCGCAGGTCTTTCGGGACGGTCTCCAGAGACATTCCTGAAGCTTTGATCAAATACACGTAATATTTATTACTACAATCTTTATAAATTCCTCGAAACAACGACTGTTTAGCTGTTAGCGTCTGCTAGCCACAACCACACATTCGGCGCTTTTTGATTACGTCACATATACGCGTCGTTTGATTGTGTTTGTTTTTTGCTTATTACTTATATTTAACGTTTTATTGTTGGTATATTATTAACAAAATACTTTTATTTTAATTATTTTTTAATTTTTGACCCCTTCGGTGCAAGCATTGCTACAAACTTTGCACAATAAGCGTTTCGTAATGAATATAACGCATGTAATTGTTTAAATGAAAATGGTGGAATGAATAGAACCTCAAAACAAATTGATTCCGTGCTATGTCGTAATTAGAACAGCAAAATGGGTTTTTTTAAAACTCATTTTAAACAGAATGACAGTAAACAACCCGCGCTGATCCCAATCGCCGCTAGAGATCGCTGTTTATTTACGCCAGCGGTCACGTGATTCTCATTCCGACGTGATTTAAATGCGTGCTAAATGTGAACGCGCATAACGGTTTTAATAACGGCTCTGGGAGAAAATGGTAAATATTGCAACTCGACGTAAACATGTTAATTATCGATTTTTATTAACAACAAATAAGAGATTTTGATTATATATATGTGTTGTATTCTAGTATGATCACAACTTTTATATTTATTGGTCATTTCTAATGTGATATTCAAAATAAGGTCTACATTATCTATATAAATCTATATCGATGTGAACAAACTAATTGTTAAGTAAATTATTGCTAATGTGTCAACATTATAACCTTCTGTTTGTTAGATTTGTTTCCATAAAGTTTACCATAGCTTACCATTTGTTACCCTAAATGTCATTTCTCTGATCTGCAGGAGGTTAAATGAGGATTGACTTGATTTGATCATGACATCAATGACAGAACATACTATTTAAAATGATATTCAATAATATTCAATGTGATGTTATCTATATGGACAAACGAATTGTTAAGTAAATTAATAATGTGTTAAAGTTATAGCTTGTTGTTTGTTAGATTTGTTGTTAACATAAATGTAATTTCCTTGATCTGCAAGAGGTTAAATAAGAATCAATGTGATCTGATCATGACATTAACTTGCAACAGCTTCTTACATGTTACATCATGATATGTTAACAAACTAAAACTTAATTTTAAAAAACTACACTTTGGCGTTTGATAAACAATCTACAAAAAAGCTTAAATGTAGGCTCAAACCGTGCAAAAATGTGTAATTTGGTGCATATTATTCAGAAATTTATTATAGCTTACATTATATATAGGTCAAAGGTGTAGTATTGGCATGGACAAAGGGGACATGTCCCAAGCAATATCCAGCAATTACTGAAATGTCCCCACCAATAATTTAATTGCCTTCAAAATAAAAGATTGCTCTGTCAACCCTTAGTAACCTAGATGTGCCCATAGGGTTAAATCCATAGACATATATAGACCATTTTGAGGGATGTAAACAATAACAATGGACTTAATTTATTTCCTGTTTTACATTTTTAATTTCTACAACTTCCGAGAATCCAAAAAGAGCCACATGTGTGAAAAATAATGTTATCATACCATGAGTTATGTTGAATCACCTCTTGTTACAGTTATAAAATAGTGTGATAACACCCAGGAAATCTTCATAGACCAATGACATGACCTACATGAAAGGGTCTATAATAGATTGCGTGACATGCTTCTTAAAATTTCTGTACATTCATTCCTCCTTAAAGCCAGATTGCAGTAAAATCATGTAAATTGACTTTTGCAGCATGGGACATGCTTCATCAATTGTTATTGTATTATTAAGTGTTTTTAAAGCATGAATTTGAGCTGTCTAATACATGCGCTCTAGGGATGTACGTCCTCATCAGTATCCAGAGCAAATCCACGCACCTGATATAGGTGATTCGAGCTTATATCTTGTAATGTAATTCAGTGAGATTTAAAAAGACATAGGGGGATTGGGTTTGGATCAATGTATATGGATATCAGTATATCTTCAGAGTGAGATTTAATTTAGATCCAGGATGCCAAAACATTTTCTTTGAAAAATGTCCAAAATGGCCAAAAACTAAATATCATTGAGACCCATGTGCCGATGGCAAATATACCAAACTATATTACATTAAAGTTGCTGTGGGTAATTTCCTAACTTCATTCATTCATTAATTCATTTTCTTTTCAGATTAGTCCTTTTAATAATCTGGGGTCGCCACAGCGGAATGAACCACCAACTTATCCAGCATGTGTTTTACGCAGCAAATGCTCTTCCAGCTGCAACCCATCTCTGGGAAACACCCATACACTCTTATTCACACACATACAATATGGACAGTTTAGCTTACCCAATTTCCCTATAGCACATGTCTTTTGGACTCGCGAACACAGAGAGAACATGCAAACTCCACATAGAAATGCCAGCTGAGCCAGCTGAGGCTCGAACCAGCGACCGTCTTGCTGTGGGGCGATCGTGCTACCCATTGCGTCACTGTGACACCCAATTTAATTTATTTTATAATATTTTTAAAATTGCTGTGAGATTGCGTTGGAATACTTAATCAAGTAGAATTAACTTTTGCCTTAATTTGCTCACTGATATCTCTGGACTGTCCATCTGTCCAGTGGCAGTATGTACATTCATCTGATTATTGTCATTGAAACATTTAATTTGCAATAAAACAAGCAAACAAAAAGTTAGAATAAATTAGAAATGAGTCTCTGGCAGGGCTGCCCTTTGTTACCAAATCTGTTCATGGGGTCCGGTTTGGGGACCACAGGATTTCATCTCTGTTATGTACAGATAATGTTGTTCTGTTGGCTTGAACAAGGCCCTTCAGCAGGGATGGGGGCGGTTTACTGCCGAGTGTGATGTGGCTGGGATGTGAATCAGCACCTTTAAGTCCGAGACCATGGTGTTCCACCAGAAAAAGGTGGTTTGCCATCTCCAGGTTGGAGGAAAGTCCTTACCCCAGGTGGAGGATTTCAAGTATCGTAGGGTTTTGTTCATGAATGAGGGAAGAATGAAGTGTGAGATTGACCGCTAGATTGGTGCAGTAATGCGGTTGATGTACCAGTTCGTTGATTTTCAAAGCTCTTGATTTACTGGTCAATCTATGTTCCTACTCTCACCCATGGTCATGAGCTTTGGGTCATGACCAAAAGAACAAGATCTCAGATACAAGCAGCTGAAATGAGTTTCCTTCACAGGGTGGCAGGGCGGACCCTTAGGAGCTCTGTCACCCAGGAGGAGCTCGGAGTAGAGCCGCTGCTCCTCCACATTGAGAGGTCAGCTGAGGTGGCTCGGGCATCTGTTTCGGATTCCTCCTGGATGCCTACCTAGGGAGGTGTTCCAGGCATGTTCCGCCGGGAGGAGGCCTCAGGGAAGAACCAGGACACGCTGGAGGGATTATGTCTCTCAGCTGGCCTGGGAAGGCCTCGGGATCCCCTGGAGAAGCTGGAGGAAGTGCCTGGGGAGAGGGAGGTCTGGGGTTCCCTCGTAAGACTGCTACCCCCACGGCCTGGCTCTGGAAAAGCGGTTGAAAATGAATGAATGAATGAATGAATGAATATCTCTTAACCATCCCAATGATTCTCTCTTTCTTTTTTAAGATGAGATGGTGGGCCAATTCAAAGGTTACAATGGGCCAACTTTAGCCCGCGGGCTCTTGTTTGGGCATCTCAGATTTAGATGCTTAGATTTATGATTCAAGTTTTGCAGTTCTAAAACAATATAATAGTGATGACTGTGAGATGAACAAATAAATCAAAATGCCTGATGATCGTATTTAAAAGTTCTTTAAAACAAAAGTCTGGAAAACAAAGTAAATTATATTTATCTTAAAATATTACTGACAGTTTTTACATTATTTATGTGTTTACTGTAAAAAAATATATTTTACTGCCTTATATTGTGATAAAATTTTTATTTGTCAACTTAAAGGCACAGATCTCCCAAAAACAGATGTTCTGTCATCATCTACTCACTCTTATTCAAAACCTGTGTGAGTTTCTTTCTTCTGTTGAACAGAAAAGAAGATATTTTGTAAATTACTGGTAGCTGGCACCCATCTAGGACTTGTAATTTTTGGTAATTTTTAGTAATTTTGCCATTTATTTCCGGCAGCTGGGGTGCTGAAAAAAAAGTAAAATAACGTCCTTTAAATTACAGAAATTTACTGTAAAATAACGGACATTAAATGACAGAAATTTACTCATTTTAAATTTCTGGTAAATTTCTGTAATCCAACCTCTGTTATTTTACAGTAAATTTCTGTAATTTAACGTTTTTACAGTTTAGACTTCTTTTTTTAAATGAATAAATTCATTTAACACAATCACTTTAACCAAACTTTTATCAAATCTAAGCAGTATTATTAATCTACTGAAAAGTGTTTTGGTGATGTTAATACTCTTTCCTTTATCTACAGGGTGTTAAACGAGTGATGTTTTGATTTGAACAAGATGGCCATGGACTGTGACTATTCTCTTCTCAATGTCAACATAAATTACCATAACTTCCCAGCTAAGTTATGGCGTTTGACAAACAATCCCCAAAACAGCTCTGTGTTCTGGAGCCCAACCGGAGAGAGCTTAATAGTGGACCAGCAGCAGTTTGAAGTTGACCTGCTGACTCCAATTAAGCTTGACAATAAACCCTTTAAGACCTCCAACTTCACCAGCTTCATCCGGCAGCTCAACCTCTACGGCTTCAAGAAGATTTTTGACGGTTCTCCAAGAGACAAACACAGAAACCGGCATCATTTCTACAATCCCAACTTCAGACGAGGCCAACCGGAGCTTCTGGTCCATCTGAAGAGGCTGACACTCAGTAAAAAGACCAAGACCAAGATTGGAGAGAAGGAAAGCTGTCGTCCACTGAGCCGAGGACAGCAGAAAACTCAACGCAACCCTGCAGAAGAGAATAGAGGTCAGTTCAGATTTTATACTAGATCAGGACTGCATGATATTAGAAAAATCTGACATTGCAGTATTTTTTATGCAATATGAATACAATTACACCAGATGAATCAACCTTTGTGTGCTGTTAGGGATGTTTTGATCCACTCTGGGGTGATTCTGAGTCATAATTTGGCCACAGCAGTGAAGCAGTGCCGCAGTAGGTAGTGCTGTCGCCTCACAGCAAGAAGGTCGCTGGTTCGAGCCTCGGCTCAGTTGGCATTTCTGTGTGGAGTTTGCATGTTCTCCCTGCGTTCACGTGGGTTTCCTCCGGGTGCTCTGGTTTCCCCTAGAGTCCAAACACATGCGGTACAGGTGAATTGGGTAGGCTAAATTGTCCGTAGTGTATGAGTGTGTGTGAATGTGTGTGTGGATGTTTCCCAGAGATGGGTTGCGGCTGGAAGGGCATCCGCTGCGTAAAAACTTGCTGGATAAGTTGGTGGTTCATTCCGATGTGGCGACCCCGGATTAATAAAGGGACTAAGCTGACAAGAAAATGAGTGAGTGAGTGAATTTGGCCACAGCTTTCTGTGTATTTCAGCAAATGGAATGATTTTTGGTAACGAATCTCATTTTGACACATATTTTGGGAAAATGCTTTATTTTTATTTTTTTTTATTAAGTGATGCACCCAATTTGAATACCCTTTGCTTATGTTCTTGGCAGTTTTTGCCCCATTGACTTCCATTATATTGATATTTTTTTAATTGCAAAGCCATAAAATAATATTATGTATTCTTTATTGTTGGTGGTTTTCCCTGTTGGGAAGAGGTAAAATATGTATTTTTTTCTGTTAGTCATCAGTTACAGTGCAAAAAAAGAGATTAGTTTCTGGCCTTCGAGTTATATTGAGTTTATGGGGAATTACCAACCTACATCACACATGACGTCACACGGGTTCGACTGCGTGTATACCGCGTATATTGCAAAAAGAGACGGGTTGCAATAGCAAACGTTGTGTTCTGTGGTAGGATGCCAAAAATTTGAAAGTCAAAAAATAAAAAAATTTAATTTTACCGTACACCACACTGCTTTTAATGCCAACCGCAGATTTCTTTGGCTAACAGCCATCATAAGAGCTGAATGGAGTGAGGACCTAATTAAAAATGCTGGACTCTGCAGTTTTCATTTCATATCAAGTAAGTTCACGCTATGCTGAATCATACACATTACTCGTTTTTGATTAAAGCAATGATTTCAGCATATGGTGAAGTAAACTGCGGACACTGAATGCTTATAACGAAATGTAAAAATCTAAGTTCACATGCCCTGCCGTACAGGTGCAATTCGCTGTCAGAATGCAGTTGTTTTGCTTGTTGATGATTACCCAGGCCTTGTATAGTTCCGTTATCTTTCCTTGTCTTTGACACCACATAGTTTTGAATCTGATCATCATGGAGCATTATTTCCTGCACATGACTACACAGAACAAAATTGTTGGCATCCAAAGACTTGCAGGACTTTAACTTCTCTCTTGTAAAATCACTTGGAGCTTCAATGAGATTGTATATTTGGGGCTAAATGCTTGGCCATTCCGTTGTATCCAATATTCACTGGGAGGGTGCTATCGCAAATGGACCTGTCAGATGAACGCCGCTCACTTTAACGTTAATTCTGCCAAATAACTGTGCTTATCAAAGGTGACGAGCTGTTATAATACGCTGAAAGCATTATGTAAAAAATATATATTTTATGCAATCAATTTAACTTATCTCTTATACAACAACAAACTCTGTACTGCATCGGATGTTATTACCTCGCTGTAAATGCTAGCGCTCCTGTTTTTACTGCAACCTCGCTGTGCGCGTAGTGCATGTGAGTGTGTGCAAGAGTGTGCGGATGTTTCCCAGTGTTGGGTTACGGCTAAAAAATGCATTCGCTGCGTAAAACATATGCTGGATAGGTTGAAGGTTCATTCCGCTGTGGCAACTCCAGATTAAAAAAGGGGATAAGCCGAAAAAAATATTAATGAATATAATTATTAAGTTCAAAATCAAAATGTTTTTAAATTCAGTTGCATTTTAGCTTGGTGCATTTCTATTACTTTAGAATTTTAATCCAAACCCATTTAAGCAATAAAAAATCCCCAGCACTAAACTGAAGATTACATTTTTTTAAAGATTCCATGAAGTTCCTCGAAATGTAAACTTTATTATTAGATGTTTGATGTACTGAAAAATGAAGAGAGGGTAGGATATAAGGTCCTCACCTTTTAAAAAACAGCCAATGGCGTGTCATTTTTATCACAGCTCTGCCACTGTGAGTGGTTGAGCTCAAGCGCATCAAAGAACAAGCAAATAAGAAGAAGGGGGGTAGATACTAGAGAGCATTTGATTGGTCAGAGGATTTGATGAGAGACTGAAGTATGAGGTGACGTCAAAAAATCAAAGTGACAAACAGCGAGCTTAATTCTGTCTAAATTTTAATTTTGTCACTGTTTTGGAGCACACTAGCTAATAGATATCCTTAAAACTAACAGACTAAAACTAGAATCTACTTTTTTTATCTAATTTCATAGGACAGTTTAAACCAGGGGTGATCAACCCTGTTCCTGGAAAGCCACCTTACTGCAGATTTCAGTTGCAACCCATATCAAACACACCTGAACCAATTAATTAGGACCTGAACACCACGTGATAATTACAGGCAGGTGTGTTTGATATGGGTAGCAACTGAAATCTGCAGTAAGGTGGCTCTCCAGTAACAGGGTTGATCACCCCTGGTTTAAACAGTGGTGTAAAGAGTACTGAAAAATCATACTCAAGTAAAAGTACCATTACTTGCCTAAAAATGTAGTACAAGTAGAGTAAAAATATCTAGTGTAAAGATTACTAAAAGTATGAGTAAAAAGTAGTCCTTTCAAAAGTACTCAAGAGTAGTGATTAGTGAGTATTACACTGTTAAAAGCTAATGTGTTTACATGTCATTTGTACATGTATGTAAACGTAACATTCTGTAGTGCATTCAATTATTACTCAGCAGGCACACAACGTCATAACTGTGCGTTCACAACAAAAGCGGTGAGAGCGTCCAAGGTCATTCTCGCCACCCTGGGGACAACGCTGTCTGCCTTCAGCTTTGGCGGCGAGAGCGTCAAAATTTGTTACATTGATCTGCTATTTAAAGGGGCCATTGCAGCATATCAGTGACATTCCTGCATAAAACATACTTTCTACCATGAAAATGGTGCGCACTTCTTATCCAATTCATTTAAAAATGGGAGATCGAGTTGCGTGCGCTCCACTTAATTATCCAATGTGTCCATAGCAGTACTGTTTTGTACTGTCACGTCAGATTCCTGCTTTTTTAAAGATAAATATATATAACATTAAGGCACATAACTAACTCACTAACTTATTTAATGCATGTTAGAAAGAAAACATTGCAAATAATTGAATAATCAAACCCTTGGGAACAACTGTGATTGGAACCAAAGTTCACAGGTCTGTGTTCTCTGAACTCCTCTCAAGCGGTGAACTTCTACATACTGATCGGTTGCCGCCGAACCATAGCTCATCATAGCTCATTACTAGGGCCAGACGGAATCTGCGGACGTTTTTTGCTATTTCTGCAGAGAATTTTGGTAAAAATCTGCGGATTTCTGCAGAATTATTTTGGGAGTATCCAGCGGAGTATCATAACTAAACCCTTAATATATTAAATAAAAAGTAATAAATTACTGAATAAAAACTGTATAAATTCAGATTTACACATTTACTCAAGTTAAAAAACAGAGTTAATAATGGGCTAAAAATCTGCAGAAATCTGCGGATTTCTGCGGAAATTCTGTGGAATTCTGCGTGGGCAGATTCCGTATGGGTCTACTCATTACCATAAAGTTGACTTGATTTCAACTCTCCTCGACGCCCACACTGGCAAAGCCGCGCTGCTCCTCGCCACTTATCGCCTGCCAGCTCTCATTAAAAATGAATGACTTCTGGATACTTTGACGCTCTCTCTGCTTTCAGTGTGAACGTACAGTTAGACGTTAATACTAGGTTACAGTTGTCATGACGTCAGGTGACCAAAATTCAATGTCTAGCCAGCGTCTAAGGATAATGTTGTTTTGATGTCCAATAATGACGTTAAATGACATTAATATTTGGTTAATTTTAGGTTGTGTTGGAAAGTGAGCAAAATCAAACGTCGAGCCAACATCTTAAATCAACGTCATATTGACGTCACATACTGACATTTATTCATCAGGTATGACAACGCAAATCCAATGTTCAATAGATGTCATAGAGGTAACGTCCACAAAATGTCAAGCTGTAACATCATCAGACGTTGATATTTGGTTGGTTTTTGGTTGAACATTGGATATTGATGTTAGCCTTACTTCAAGTTCTCAACCCGTTTTCATCAAAATCGAACTTCAAATAAAATGCAACGTCCAAGACGTTGGGGTATAACGTCAATTTGACATCATGTTTACAGTATCGGTACTTTTACTCCACTACTGTCCTTCAACCTTGTAACGAGGAGACTGACACGGAGGGATCCATTATGCAGTATTTATTAATCACAACTTCACTCAAACACACAATATGCACCTGAGTGCACACACACATCCACAGTAGTAGTAAGGGTATCAAAACTGATGATGAACAGACACAGAGTGAGTTACCAGGCATGAGTGGAGGGTAATGAGCGAGAATCAGAGTCCGTGTATCAGGCTTGGGTCGAGGGCAGGCAGCGAGTATCAGAGTCCATATATCAGGCGTGGGTCGTGGGCAGGCAGAGAGAATCAGAGTCCGTATATCAGGCGTGAGTCGTGGGCAGGCAGAAGGCGAAGCAAAGTAAAGTAAGAGACAGGCTGGAGTCGTACACAGGAGATCAGGCTAGGAATAACGCTCAGTAATGCTGGCCGGGGCTGAACAAGACTTCGCACTGACTGAGTGTTTGAGTGCGGCTTATAAGAGGTACGTGGGTCGTTAGCCTGATTCAGATCAGGTGTATGCGCAATCAGTGTAGATGGATGATGTAATGCTAAAAGTCCGGAGATGGTGGCCTCTGCTGGCCAGCGAGGGGAATGACCGGGACCGAGTCAGTGACAAACCTGCAGTCACTACTTTATTATTTCTTGTCTATGGGGATTAGAAAAATCTGTGCTGTGATTCCTGTCCAATCATATCACTCATAGAAGGTAAATCACATCATAGTGGACTACCTCAAGCATTAAAAGTGTCCAAGAAGATGTTCAAAATCTTTACACGCCTTGACCCCAGAGACTGTTTAGATGCTCTCTAAACTGATGAGAAGAGGACGGATGTTTACTGTATACTAATGATGTCTATCAGATTTTGGTTGCCATACCTAACAAATAAATGTCAGTATTTTTATGTCAATATGATGTTGGTTTAAGACGTTGGCTCCACATTGGATTTTAGTCACTTTCCAACAAATACACTTTTCAAAATCAACCAAATATCAATGTCATTTGACATCATTATTGGACATCAAAATAAAGTTGTCCTTAGAATCTGGCTAGACATTGAATTTTGGTCACCTGACATCACAACCTAATTCTAACCTAATATTAACGTCAGGCGTTGTGCGCCTGCTGGGCAATAACTAAATGCACTACAGAATGTTACGTTTACACACATCCACATATTACATGTAAACGCATCAGCTTTTAACAGCATAATACTCACTACTCTTGAGTACTTTTTAAATGGGCTAGTTTTCACTCCTACTTTGAGCAATAACAGATACTTTTACTCTACTTGCACTACATTTTTAGGCTAGTAATGGTCCTTTCACTTGAGTATGATTTTTCAGTACTCTTGCCACCACTGCCTTTAAATTGTCTCTAAACTTCTCAAAAGTTCCTACATTCTTGTTTGTCAGGTTCTGCCCAGCTCTCAGGAGGTGCAGCCCATCAGCAGCCGGAGTATGAGCAAAGCCCAATGACTGGCCACTCCTGGATCTTTCCCTGCGCTGATGCCTCCTCCTTCTACTCTAACACAGGCCTCCCGCTGTCTGTTTATCCATACAGTAGTATGCCTGTAGGACCTCATTCCGGTCCTGCCTTTCTGTTTCCACAGGACATTCCCCATCACCTGTCCTATCCTGCTGGACTTTACTCTCCAGGTACACACTGACTTCATACTAAAGTTTCTGATTCTTTAAATAGAACGACTGTATTTGCGTCAATTATAAACTAGGCTTAATTTGAATCGTTAATTTAATGCTTACAGTAGGGCTGCATGCTTGATACTGGAAAAATATGCAATATTTAAATCGAGTTTATTTGTATAGCGCTTTTCATTAATTGTTATTTTATGCATACTGTTTTTATCTAAATTTGATCAATCAGATAGGGCTTCACTTTCTTATGTGATTTAGTTGTTAAATACTGCAATCCGCTTGTTAAGTGGTGACGTGTTTGTGACGTATGTAATACTGTTTCCGGGTCCAAGCCGCCATTCATTTGAGTGGAGAAATCATTCGTTTATGATCGCGTTTTATTCCTGTCACACATTAAAGTTAATTTTATATAAAATCATAGTGTACACAACAATCTCTGGGCTTGCTGCATAACAAATACCAAAAATGTAACAATTTATAAAAAATTAATCACTTTCTGGCCATCGGATATTAGGCATGGACATATATACTGCGATTGTGATTTTCGAAAGCCTTAAATCGCTTTGTAAACGTTTATTATTACCATTTCATGAGTCTCCCCATTCAGTTGAATAGAGCGCTTGGACCCGGAAGCCGCTTCGCGTGACGTCACACTTAACAAGCGGATAACGATATTTCCTACGATACAAAATTTCCCTAGAAAAATGTTCATTCATTTACTTTATTTTCGGCTTTGGGCCTACTCACACTATGCCATCCGTACCGTGCCCAGGCCCGTTTCCCGGATCGTTTGAGAAGTGTGAGTGCGCTGAATCGCGCTCAAGCACGGTTCACTTGGCCGGCCCTGGCCCGGTTGGAAGAGGTGTGCCTGAGCGCGGTACACTTGGGCTTTGGCGCGGTACGCTTGTGTGTGAGCGCAAAAACGCGCCAAAGCCCGAAACCGAAAGCGAGACGTGACTTTTAAGGGACTGTTTGATATGGATTTATTAATCATTCTTACTGTTCAGTGATCGCAAACTGCCGTAGTTTATTAAAGACGCAAACTCCTCACAGCACCACAGCTGCGTGCCTTCAGCAGACCTCCTCATTCCTGCAGCACGAGAGCTTAATGATTGTTTATGAGCGCCAAAAGTGGCGGATCTGTTCGGCGAAATATCTGACTGCGTGTCCCCGCATCCCTAAGGACTGTTTGGCGAAATATTTGACTGCATGTCACTGCATAACAAACGACTGAAACGATATAACTAGAGAAATCTCCACTGTGCTGCTGAATGAGAGCGTATGGCAAGCCGTTTTAGCATTTAAACCTTGTTCTGACTCCATAAATATATTTAGAGATATCTCTAATTATATTTTGACTAGTCATAATTATAATTCGACTAGTCAGAATGACAATTAGAGATATCTGCAATTACAATTGTACTAGTACGAAATCAGATTGGAGATATCTGCAATATATATTATGACTAGTCATATTCCTCCATTGACTTCCATTGAAAAAATATTTGCAGATATCTCTAAATGAGTTTTGACTAGTCAAAAATCCAATTCAAGATATCTACAGCTGTAATTCGACTATTAGTGAATTAATTAGAGATCTTCAAATATATTTGTAAATATCTCTAAATATGATAAATTAAAGACATCTCCAAATGTATTATGACTAGTAAAAACTCAGAGATATCTCTAATTACAATTGTGACTAGTCAAAACTTATTTAGAGATATCTGCAAATATTTTTCAATGGAAGTCAATGGAGGAATATGACTAGTCATAATATATATTGCAGATATCTCCAATCTGATTTAGTACTACTAGTACAATTGTAATTGCAGATATCTCTAATTGTTATTCTGACTAGTCGAATTACAATTATGACTAGTCAAAATATAATTAGAGATATCTCTAAATATATTTATGGAGTCAGAACAAAGATTTAAATGCTAAAAAGGCTTGCCATAGAGAGCGCTTCTGAACAGCGCAGCAGCGATGACGTAAGCGTGCCGAGGCCCGATATGGTGTGAGCGCGGGCCGTCGGGGGAGACGGGAGGGGGGACAAGCCTGCTTTGGCCCGGTTCGAGGCAACTGTACCTAGTGTGAGTACGGCCTTAGTCACTTTATTAATTTGGGGTCGCCACAGCGGAATGAACAACCAACTTATCCAGCACATGTTTTTACGCAGCGAATGCCCTTACTGCCGCAACCCAACAATGGAAAACACCCAAACACTCTTGCACACACTCACATATGCTACAGCCAATTTAGCTTATTCAATTCACCTATATACCGGATGTTTTTGGACTTGGGGGAAACCAAAGTACCCGAAGAAAAACCAAGCCAACACGGGGAGAACGTGCAACTCCACACAGAAATGACAGCTGACCCAGCCGGGGCTCAAACCAGCGACCTTCTTGCTGGGAGGTGATTGTACTTCTAACTGGCCACCGTGCTGTATCATTCATTTAACGATATTAAAATTAAAAGTTAAAATATACTTTTTAGATGTAATTCACTCTAATTCAGACTGAAAAATGTGTTGAGGTGGAAAAGTTGAATCTTTAAAACAGTATAAATGAGCGAAAACCTCAGCAGATATTCTGACTCTGATTGGCTGTCATTTTCCTCTCTCATCTGGAATCCCCATTAGTGTTTATTTTTAGCTCTGGGTCCACCTTCACAACAGCAGAACTGCTACTACTGGTAAGGCGGGGCTAAAGATCTGAAGGCCCCATCTGATTGGTCAAATTTAGATAAACAACCAATGCATAAAATAAATGTCATTTATCACACACGTCTGCAATATGGTATATTGCTTAAAAGGTTCTCAAACTTTTTTCACCAAGTAATACCTCAGAAAAAAATTGTCTTCAAGTACCACCATAATTACCAATATTGAAATACAGCAGCATAGCATTTTAAGAATATGTATTATTATCAGCCACTTTAAACATTGTAAATAGTTTGAACATTAACACTGTACTGTGCTTACAGTACAAATATATATATATATATATATATATATATATATATATATATATATATATATATATATATATATATATATATATATATATATATATATATATTTATATATATTTATATATATATATATATATATATATATATATATATATATATATATATATATATATATATATATATATATATATATATATATATATATATATATATATAATAAAATGTCAACGTTTAAATTAAAATGTACTTTTAAAAGTTAAATAAAATGGCACTGCTCTTAAAAAAAAGGGTTGGTCCAGAATGTAATTTTAAGGCTTGGTTGTGTTTATTAGATGCAAAGCAATGTGTGCTTGTGTTTCACTTGAAGGAAATCACATTATGTTTTCATATATCTCACTTTGATTATACACAGCTACTCAGCTAACATAAAAACGACTGTCAAATTTCCTAGTTCCTCTGAAAGGCCCGCCCTTAAATGACTCTGATTAGTCATGTGTCATAATGTGCTGCGATTCGCGGATCGGCTCCACATCACGCCTGTAAAAGCATGCGATTTTCTGCTGTGTAAACAATGGGTCAACCTCCTGCCTGCTCTCTAAAATAAAATCTGACAAGTGTCTGTAACGAGTGAAAATGGGGTGCGGCTCCTTTAAGAGTGTTGTGTATGCGTCTATGTGTGTGTGTGTGTGTGTGAATGTTGTCTGCGTCTATGTGTGTGTAAATGTGTGAACTTTCTGTAACAAGCGCATGTGCATGGGATTTTTTTTCTTTTTCTCTGATGCTCGGATTAAGTTATTTTCTGTAATATATATCGTGACAGAAGAATAAAGCACAAGATGTGGGATGCGACTTGTGTGAACCTTGATTTATTTTTCTGCTGCTATTATAAGTCAGGTGAGCTATCCTGTATTTTTTTTAACCCAACGCGTTACACGACACCTTTCACATATATATCGGAATATGCAGGTGTAAGTAATATGAATCATCCACATAACTTTTGCGACTTCATTATCTGAGATGTGAAACGCATGGAAAAGCTGCCTAAGAGAATTAATGCAAAGTCGCGCACACAAATAAGAGACACAAACGTGCTGGTGGTGTGTGTGTGTTTGTGTTTGTGTGTGTGTGTGTGTGTGTGTGTTTACAGCAGTTTGACTGATAAATATGAATTTGTAGCTAAAACGTTAGCGGTGCCAAACAGCATTTCCCATTGTTTACATAATTGCTACAGCATACCGTTAACGCTAGACACTGAACATGTCATGATCAATTTCAGCAAATAAAAAAACACTTACAGGTTGTAGCTCACAGCTTCTGATTTGAGGAGATTTTAGCCAAATCCAGCACTGAACTGGGAGAGATTCTGGAGCTGTTTTGTTAAATCATGCTTGCTATGTACTTCATAATTCTCTGGAACATAATTAATATTGAACTGTAAGCACTTCTGTCTTTGTGTCGTGTCCTTTGGAAGCCCAAATACAGAAACAGATGAAGCTCTGTGGAAACAGCAGCGTTTGAACGCATTTTTAGCTCCATCTCTGCTATATCATTACAGCGCTTCTGGCCACAGCCCTTAGCTGCGCAGTGTGTGTGCATGGTAAACAAAACATTGTGATCTCACAGGTGGCGGAAGTATTTTTTGTAGTCCCCAAAATTCGTTCATTGTAGGCTTTGCTAAGCTAACTCTGTAACAACAAAGGTCTCACTTTGCATTGAACTTAGAACTTTTTACTTTCAGAGATGTTGTTTATGTTTACACAGCTACATTACACACCAACTAAAGTTTAAAATATGATATCATAGAGGACCACCCCTTTAAATGTAAAGTATTATTATATAATAGCCCATTCATTAAAACCTGGAAATGTTACTTAGACCTCATAAACAAAGGCCATATGTCATCATATTCATTCATAAACTCTTTTAAAAAATTTAAATATACAAATAAATCATATATACATGCAACATACTGTATATCTTTGAAATCTAAACATTAACTTGTATTTTAAATGTATGAATTGGACTGGCTCACTGCACGTTAGAGTAGGCTGTGTGTCAGAAAAGCAAGTGATTAAACTATACCTGTCAACATTGGGATATAAAAATACAGGATATGCCTCCAACAACTGTTACAAATATGGAGAGGAAATTAGCTTCAAAGAAGAGAATACATAACAAACATTAGAAAATTGAAAATAAAACAAAAGGTTTAGCCTATTAAAATCAATTTAATGATCGAATCGATGTCAAAGGGTTAAAAGTGTGTTCATTTCTTTTTTACTTTAATTATTCAGTGATTCCTTCTCATACCAGAAGGAAGCCTGCGTACCACTAGGGGTACGTGTAACACAGTTTGAGAACCGCTGGCTTATACCATTGTTGCAATAATTTTATGCAGCCCTGATTTACAGAGTATTTCAGTTATTTAACTGTAGGGTTTCTAAAGTGATCACAACAATGTCTAATAAAAAATAAAAATAATAACAAAAAAATACACCAAAGCATCTACATCAGGGTGCTCAAACAAAAAAGTACAAAAAGCAAATATAAAAGCAGCTACACCAAAGCTTGGAAAATACCAAAATTTATTAATTAAAGCATAATAGCCTTTTCATAAAACATTATGATAAATTTAAAGCTTTGATATTGTATTTGCTATTTTCTCTTGTTCTAATTTACAAATATACCAACACATCAACAACATGATAATATCTCAAAATGAATTCAAACTTTATTCGTTTATTCGTTCTTTCATGTACCTTCGTCTTAGTCCCTGATTTATCAGGGGTCGCCAAAGTGGAATGAACCGCCATGAACTCAAACTTTTCTTAATTAATTTATGTATAAAATATTTTAGGAGAGGTCATGTATTAGAGATCAGTTTAGTAAAAATACATAATCTGACATTATTAAAGAGCTTTAAAACATCTCTTCTTTAAATTCTATTGGTCTCAGCTATTTAGGGGAAGTCTTAATTAATGGAATGTCTCCTAAAATAATTTCTGTTTTTTTTTTTTTTTTTGTTTAAGTCTTTGAATTTACTGTATAGTGTTGTTAAATCTGGGTCTGTGTGTTTTGTTCTCTTTAGTTTGCCAGTGCTGCACTCATACGCAAGCGGACCAAGCAGGAGGCAACCAAACATCTCATCTGTCATATTCACATTATGCATATTACCCGGTGAGATTCATTACAGTCAAGCATTATTGCACATACAGTATATCTGATCATTCATGTTCAGTTACTGTTACAAAACTGTAAAGACTAATACTATACTCCATATTCACAATTACTTTCATTTACTTCAAATATTCACCCACCGGCCACTTTATTAGGTACACCTGTTCAACTGCTTGTTAACACAAATTTGTAATCAGCCTATCACATGGCTGCAACTCAATACATTTAGGCATGTAGACATGGTCAAGACGATCTGCTGCAGTTCAAAGCGAGCATCAGAATGAGGAAGAAAGGGCATTTAAGTGACTTTGGATGTGGCATGGTTGTTGGTGCCAGAGGGGCAGGTCTGAGTATTTCAGAAACTGTTGATCTGCTGGGAATTTCACGCACAGCCATCTCTAGGATTTGCAGAGAAAGGTTCAAAAAAGAGGAAATATCCAGTGAGCGCAAATGCCTTGTTGATACCAGAGGTCAGAGGAGAATGGCCAGACTGGTTCCAGCTGATAAAAAGGCAACAGTAACTCAAATTAGCACTCATTACAACCGAGGTCTGCAGAAGAGCATCTCTGAACACACAACACGTTCATCCTTGAGGCTGGTGGTGGTGTACTGTTGTGGGAAATTCTCTTGGCACACTTTGGGCCCATTAGTACCAATTGAGTATCGTGTGTCAACTCCACAGCCTATCTGAGTATTGTTGCTGACCATGTCCATCCCTTTATGAGCACAGTGTCTCCATCTTCTAATGGCTACTTCCAGCAGCATAACACACCATGTCATAAAGTCTGAATCATCTCAGACTGGTTTCTTGAACATAACAATGTGTTCACTGTGCTCAAATGGCCTCAATAGAGCAGCTTTGGGATGTGGTGAAACAGGAGATTGGCATCATGGATGTGCAGCCGACAAATCTGCAGCAATTGTGTGATGCTATCATGTCAATATGGAAAAAAAATATTTGAGCAATATTTTCAGTAGTTTGTTGAATCTACGGATTAAGACAGATCTGAAGGGAAAAGGGGGTCCAACACGGTACTAGTAAGGTGTACCTAATAAAGTGGCTGGTGGGTGTATAATTGAAATTGTTAGCCAAATTATTAGTCAAGTATTTCACAATATTTAACTCAACACATTTTTAAACACGATTTTTACTGACTAATTTTTAATAACTTTTGTCTACATGATGACAATACAAAATACTAGTCATTTTGCGAGATACTAGTATTCAGCTTTAAGTGCCATTTAAAGGCTTAATTAGGTTAACGAGGCAAGTTAGGATATAGTTACATATAAATGGGACACTGATTACGTTTACATGGACATCAGTAATCAAATTATTTGCCTTAATTTGAATCAAACAATATGATTAAGGTGTTTACATGAGTTGTGGATGAGTTAATGTGGATTATGTGGATTAACTCAGAAGAAATAACAATAGAAACAGTTGCTTCCAGTCCTCAGCCCTCAGTTCCAATCAAGGTCTCCGTGACCTCTTTTTTCGAGAGGATCACGTGCTTATGATTTATCACGGCCGGTCCCGTATTTGCTAATCACTATCTTCCAATCACATGAGCCCTAAGCTACTATAAATAACCACAGTTTTCATCTCATTTTATCTTCGTTTGGAAGAAACCCCCCTCCTCCCCTATTCTCCTCCTTTACCTCTGATCGGGTGGCACGGCGGCCCAGTGGTTAGCACTGCGAGCCACACAGCAAGAACACTGCCGGCCCTGGTCCCTTAGGGCCGGTGGGTGTTTCTGTGAGGAGTTTGTATGTTCTCCCCGTGTCCGCGTGGGTTTTCCCCGGGTTCTCCGGTTTCCTCCCACCATCCAAAGACATTCAACACGTATAACAATCAAGCATCTGTCTAACCCCTGTGTTTCCTTAGCTATCGCAGTCGGGGAGTTCTGAGATCCACCGAGCTCAGGCTCCCCTCTCGCTCTGCCAACGGGAGGAAGCCCCGGGCTCGAGGATCCCTTGAGCTCGGGGCTCTCTCCCGGGACAGCATGCCAAACAAGCTTTTATAAATCATCAGCTAAGTGTGAACTCTTGAAAAATCTGTATACGGGAAAGGAGGTTAGTTGTTTTTACTTCTTTTCCTTTCTTGACCAAAAACATAATTAGTGCTGTGTGAGCATCATCCATTTTACATAGATATAAAAATAAATTAAAACTATTGTGTTTTATGATATGCTGTAATAAATTGAAATGTTTCTTATGATTTACCATGTGTATGTAGACATTTCATGAAACATTAGGTCATGAAAATTGACTTGAAAGTCCTGGAAAAGTCCTGGGGCCTCATGTATCAACGCTGCGTACGCACAAAAACTTTGCGTACGCCAGGTTTCACGCTCAGAATCGCTCACGTTTGGATTTACTAACGATGAACTGAACGTGGGAATGTGCGCAGCTCCATGCCAGCTTTATGGCTGGCGTACGCACATTTTTTGTGCGTGTCTGTTTTATTTCCATTGGCGACTCCTAGAGGCAGTTGTGTTAAATTGCACTCAACAAAGTGTCTGAGCCTTGCAATGGCAGCTGTATGAGACGGGTTCATCTAGCAGGTATATAAGGTTTCCATACCATACAGTTGACCAGCCAAACATTAAAGCACAATTTGCAGCGGTCGCCTGTTTTCCCAATGTAATCTGAGCGATCTACTGCACACACATTGCTATAAAGACACTATCTGAAGATGAATTTGCATGCGTGAATCAGAAACATTTCCATTCAATAAATGTGCAAATAAAATATGATGCACAAACCTATTAATGATTCCTACTTGTCTTTCTCGTGATAAATAGTTGGCAAAATCTGATATGTAGTGGGGAAAAAAGACGCTGGATTCGAACTGAGTTCATGCTCAAACGTGTCAAAACATGTTAACTTGCGTTTTACGAGCTGCGCTACTGACACTATTAAGGAAACTGCAACATTTTACAGCTATAAACTACACTATTTCTTTTTTAATTTACTCAGAGCGATGTTCAGACCCAACTGTGTTAACCGCATCAGCTAAACTCTCCCACTCTATTTTTTTTTTTTTTTTTGTTGTTAACTCCGGAGAACAAACTTGCAAATAACACAGTTTTTCTCCGGTCTACCTTCGAAAGGAGAACCTCCAATTCACATTCTGTTCAAAGTTTCTCTTTGCTTGCCATCGCCTTTGCTTTTTTGTTGGGTTTTGCCAAAGTAGAGTCATTAGCATATTCATACGGGGGAGGAGGCAGGGAGGGGTGTTGCGCTCAGTTTCACGTTCATTCGGATGTACAAAAGAATATGCGTGAGATTCGGCGTACGCAGTGTTTCATACATCTGAATTTTTTTCTGTGTACGCACATTTACAGCTTTGTGCGTACGCAATGTTTTAGTATGAATTCCACGCAAGTCTTCGTACATGAGGCCCCTGGAATTTTTGTAGTAAAATGTATATGAAGCCTGGACTTCAGTCGAATGAAGGTAATCAAAAATCGATGTTTACATGGTAGACTTTTCATCAGAGTATTGTCTTAATCGTATTAACATCAGACTATTAACAAGTGTATAATGTATTCATTGGCTCTGGATTTGACACAGTATAAAGATGTTCATTATCATTAGCAGAATTATTCAGTGAGCCACCAACACAGCAGCTTCCAGCCCACAAACTGGCCAGTGCACCATGTGTCTGAGCAGAGAGGAGACATGAACCTGGACAGAGCGTTTCGGATGGTGGATGATTTCCAGGGTCTGTCAAATGTTCGTATAGTCCAGGTGGGACCCCCAGTAAAACCCCAGCTCATCTCCAGCCCACCTCTCTACACTATACCTTCTGCTCCTAAAGCTCAGTCTGTGAGTCTGCAGAGCATCGAGACTATGACCTTCAGTCCTCCAAAAGACACTGACACATATGAAGACCACAGCCAAATTAAAGCAGATCTGGAGTCTTTAGAACAGTTAAAAGATGGCGGTCTGTCTTTTAAGGTAAAGTCTAAAGAGGGTACAGTCCAGATACTTAAATCAATATAGCTTACATTTTTAAATTACTGTTTTTACATTACAGCGAGGGTTATGTTTAGGGTTGTGGTAGGCTTAGGGTTTAATAAAAAGCAATTTGATGGGTAATTTAATGAATAATACTCAGTTTACTGTTTTTACATTACTTTGAGGGTTGGGTTTAGGTTTGTGGTAGGTTTAAGGGTTAATGTTAACAATCCTCTGTATACTGTTTTTACATTACTGTAGGGGTGGGATTTAGGATTGGGGTAGGGGTAATAAAATACACTAAAATACAATTACAATTAATAATACAAAATACAATTAATAAGTAAATTAATAAATAATAGAAAATATTTTAATTATAATTACTGTTTTAACATTACTGTAAGGGTTGGGTTTAGGTTTGTGGTATGTTTAGGGGTTAATAAAATGCAATTTAATAGGTAATTTAATTAATAACACTTGATATACTGTTTTACATTACTGTGAGGGTTGGGTTTAGGTGTGTGGTAGGTTTAAGGGTTAATAAAAAGCTATTTAATGGGTAATTTAAATAACAATCCTCTGTATACTGTTTTTACATTACTGTGAGGGTTGGGTTTAGGTTTGTGGTAGGTTTAGGGGTTAATAAAATGCAATTTAATAGGTAATTTAATGAATAACACTTGATATACTGTTTTACATTATGTGAGGGTTGGGTTTAGGTTTGTGGTATGTTTAGGGGTTAATAAAATGCAATTTAATAGGTAATTTAATTAATAACACTTGATATACTGTTTTACATTACTGTGAGGGTTGGGTTTAGGTTTGTGGTAGGTTTAGGGGTTAATAAAAAGCTATTTAATGGGTAATTTAAATAACAATCCTCTGTATACTGTTTTTACATTACTGTGAGGGTTGGGTTTAGGTTTGTGGTAGGTTTAGGGGTTAATAAAAGGCTATTTAATGGGTAATGTAATACTCTGTATTTTGTTTTTACAGTACTACGAAGGTTGTGTTTAGTGTAGACATTAATAAAATACAATTAATGGGTAATTTAAAAATAATATAAATATTTTAATTATAATTACTGTTTTTATATTACTGTGAGGGTTGGGTTTAGGGTTGGGGTAGGTTTAGGGGTTAATAAAAAGCAATTTAATGGGTCATTTAAATAATAATCCTCTGTATACTGTTTTAACGTTGCTGTGAAGGTTGGATTCAGGGTTGTGGTAGGCTTAGGGGTTAATAAATAGCAATTTAATGGGTAATTTAGTGAATAATACTCAGTATACTGTTTTTACATTACTGTGAGGGTTGGGTTTAGGTTTGTGGTAGGTTTACGGGTTAATAAAATGCTATTTAATGGGTCATTTAAATAATAATCCTCTGTATACTGTTTTTACATTACTGTGGGGGAGGGTTTAGGTTTGTGGTAGGTTTAGGGGTTAATAAAATGCTATTTAATGGGTAATTTAATACTCTGTATTTTGTTTTTACAGTACTACGAAGGTTGTGTTTAGTGTAGACATTAATAAAATACAATTAATGGGTTATTTAAAAATAATATAAATATTTTAATTATAATTACTGTTTTTATATTACTGTGAGGGTTGGGTTTAGGGTTGGGGTAGGTTTAGGGGTTAATAAAAAGCAATTTAATGGGTCATTTAAATAATAATCCTCTGTATACTGTTTTAACGTTGCTGTGAAGGTTGGATTCAGGGTTGTGGTAAGCTTAGGGGTTAATAAATAGCAATTTAATGGGTAATTTAATGAATAATACTCAGTGTACTGTTTTTATATTACTGTGAGGGTTGGGTTTAGGTTTGTGGTAGGTTTAGGGGTTAATAAAAAGCTATTTAATGGGTAATTTAAATAACAATCCCCTGTATACTGTTTTTACATTACTGTAGAGGTGGGATTTAGGATTGGGGTAGGGGTAGACGTTAATAAAATACAATTAATAGGTAATTTAATAAATAATTAAAAATATTTTAATTATAATTACGGTTTTTACATTACTGTGTGGGTTGGGTTTATGGTAGACATGAAATACATGAAAAAATAAAATAAAATATGGGGAATTTATTGAATAACACTCGATATACTGTTTTTACATTACTGTGAGGCTTGAGTTTAATCTGGTAGGTTTAGGGGTTAATAAAATGCCATTTAAAATGCTATTTAATGGGTCATTTAAATAATAATCCTCTGTAAACTGTTTTAACGTTACTGTGAGGGGAGGGTTTAGGGTTGTGGTAGGCTTAGGGGTTAATAAAAAGCAATTTAATGGGTAATTTAATGAATAATACTCAGTATACTGTTTTTATATTACTGTGAGGGTGGGATTTAGGTTTGGAGTAGACGTTAATAAAATACAATTAATGGATAATTGAATAAATATTATAAATATTTTAATTACAATTACTGTTTTTACATTACTGTGAGGGTTGGGTTTTGGTTTGTGGTAGGTTTAAGGGTTAATAAAGTGCAATTTAATGGGTAATGTAATACTCTATTCTGTTTTTACATTGCTATGAAGGTTGTGTTTAGTGTAGACATTAATAAAATACAATTAATGGGTAATTTAATAAATAATATAAATATTTTAATTATAATTACTGTTTTTACATTACTGGGAGGGTTGGGTTTTGGATTGTGGTAGGCTTAGGGGTTAATAAAAAGCTATTTAATGGGTCATTTAATGAATAACACTCGGTATACTGTTTTTACATTACTGTGAGGGTTGAGTTTATGGTTGTGGTAGGGGAAGACATCAATAAAACACAATTTAATTAGTAACTTAATAAATAACGTTTATAACAAATAACTAATTTCCATTAACATTCGGCAGCAGCTGTATCCCTTTTTAAGTGTGAAGCATAACTAACTAACTTTACATTCTGTATTCTATCTGCAGGTCACAATTGAGAACGTGAAGGAGGAAAACATAAGAAATGAACTTCAGATCAACACTCACCGTAGCTCATTTTGGACAGATTCTGATTTCTGATCTGTATGTCAAATTTGTTCAGTCATTCAGATTTAGTGTTTTACTGTTTTATGATTGTAGAGTTCCATTGAAGATTGATCAGCATGTGTGCAAGACATCTAATCAAAATATTACATGTAAACTGCTGTATGAAATATTTATGAAAGTTTTGTTTAGGTGATTTGAAGTGCTGTTGTTAAAATTCATATTTTCAAAATGTGTTTTCTCAGAGGATTTTAAATGTCACACTAAATGCCGTGCTGTTCTTAACATAGCACAAGAGCGAAAGTCAGATTTTAGTAGCAGTGAGATGAACTGATTTGTTTTCAGCCTTTTAGAATTTGAATAAATGCAAAACAAATGATAAACCTGATAAAGCCATGTGTCATTGCTGTTTTTTTTTAGAAACCTTTATATTCATTACAGGCCTGTAGCCAGAAGGGGTTCGGGTGGTTGGAAAGACCCACCCCTCACTGACAAAGGTCCAGAATTTGTCCCATACATGAGCTTAATTGTCCTATTTTGACTGCTATACCATCATAAATAGTGAAAATAACCCATTGAATAAGGCTTTAAGATCAAGCTGAATCCTTTGTTGGCTGTCGCTTTGATGTAACAGTTTTGGCCAATGCAAACAAATGTTTTTATTTCACAATCTGCCATAAGAGAAGTCATCTCTCACTACTGCACTGTTTTTAAACAGAGAAAACATTTAACTTAACATAAAACATGTAACTTAATCTTGAACCTTATTCTTGAAACACAAAATAAGCAATAAAAAGGTGTGAAACACCGAAAGCAGACCGTATTAAAATTGATTTGAATACTAATTTGGCTGTTGTTATTACTTTTTTTACAAGAGAGGCTTGAAAAATTGTGGTTAAACACTATTATTATTATTATTATTAATATTATTCATTCATTCATTTTTTTCGGCTTAGTCCCTTAATTAATCAGGGGTCGCCACAGCGGAATGAACCGCCAATTTATCCAGATTATGTTTCACGCAGTGGACCCCTTTCAGCTGCAATTTAACACTGGGTGACATCCATACACACTCTTTCACAGACATACACTACGGACAATTTAGCTTACCTAATTTCCCTATAGCGCATGTGTTTGGACTGGGGTAAACTGGAGCACCCGGAGGACACCCAAGCAAACAAGGGGGAGAACATGCAAACCCCGAACAGAAACAGCAAATGACCCAGCCGGGACTAAAACCAGCGACCTACTTAATGTAAGGCGATTGTGCTACCCACTGCGCCACTGTGCTGCCCTTATTATTCATTCATTCATTCATTTTCTTGTCAGTTTAGTCCCTTTATTAATCCGGGGTCGCCACAGCGGAATGAACCGCCAACTTATCCAGCGTGTTTTTACGCAGCGGATGCCTTTCCAGCCGCAACCCATCTCTGGGAAACATCCACACACACATTCACACACACACATACAACTACGGACAATTAGCCTACCCAATTCACCTGCACCTGCACTTTGGACTGTGGGGGAAACCGGAGCACCTGGAGGAAACCCACACGAAGGCAGGGAGAACATGCAAACTCCACACAGATACGCTAACTGAGCCGAGGCTCGAACCAGCGGCCTTCTTGTTGTGAGGCGACAGCACTACCTACTGCGCCACTGCCTCGCCCGCCCTTATTATTATTATTATTATTTATTTTTTTTTTTTATTTTTTTATTATTATTATGTTTTAATTTTTTTTATTCCAATAGCCAGATTTGATTGGGGAAATTTGAAGAATTAATTATTTCAAGTATTATTTAAAATGTCTCCATTATAAATCTTTAGAAAATATTTTTGGCATTAAAAAGTGTGGTTATGATGAGCATCCGGTAAGCTAATTCAGCTAATAATGCTTAAAAAGTCACTAAAATGCAGTTTCATTCATTCATTCATTTTCTTTTTGGCTTAGTCCCTTTATTAATCAGGGGTCGCCACAGTGGAATGACCCGCCAACTTATCCAGCAAATGTATTACGCTGCTGATGCTCTTCCAGCTGCAACCCATCACTGGGAAACACTCATACACTCTCATTCACACACACACACACACACACACACACACACACACACACACACACACACACACACACACACTACGGACAGTTTTAGCTTAGCTTACCCAATTCCCCAATAGCACATGTGTTTGGACTGTGGGGGAAACCGGAGCACCCGGAGGAAACCTACTCTAACATTGGGGAGAACATGGTAACTCCACATAGAAACGCCAACTGACCCAGCCGAGGCTCGAATCAGTGACCTTCTTGCTGTTAGGCGAAAGCACTACCTACTGTGTCGCCTAAAATGCAATTTTTAATCTTATAATTAAATAGAAAATGTGTTGTATAACTGCAAAACTGTCCACCTTTTGAGAAAAAAATCCCACCTTTTACCAGGCTGGCTACGGCCCTGCATTTTAAGCTGGCTTAAGTCTTGATAAAGTAAATTTAATTTAAAATCAGGCGACATTGTGGCAAGAAGGTCACTGGTTCAAGCCCCGGCTGAGTCCGTTGGCATTTCTGTGTGGAGTTTGCATGTTCTCCCCGTGTTGGTGTGGGTTTCCTCCGGGTGCTCTGGTTTCCCTCACAGTCTAAACACATGCGCTATAGGTGAATTGAGTTGGCTGAGTTGTCCGTAGTGTGTGTGTGAGTGGGAGTGTATGGGTGTTTCCCAGTAATGAGTTGCAGCTGGAAGGACATCGCTGAGTAAAACATTCTGGATAAGTTGGCGGTTCATTCCGCTGTGTTAACCACTGATTAATAAAGGGACTAAGCCGAAAAGAAAATGAATGAATGAATAATTTTAAAATCACGTTTACATTAAGGAAGATGCATTTTCTTACATCAACAAATTTATTCACTTTGTTTTATTGCAAATCCTCGCTAAATATTAATACATTTTCCATTTATTTATTTCTGCTTGCATCCAGACAAAGCACATATTAGTTTTCAACATTTGATTTCTATTTTAACATGCCTGTAATATGTATTATATATTGTACAGGGAGGTTGTTATGCAGTCACAAGTCTGTCACAGTTTACAAGGTTGTTGGGAAGCTTACTATTGTAATGGTGATGATTATATTCACGCATTTTGAGTTTGGAATGTAGCATGAGACTGTATGCATGTCAGTAGATGGCGCAGTGACCGTGTGTGTGTGTGCGCGCGCGTGTGTCTGAGTTTAATGGGGCGGATCAGTTCTGCTCCACCCTCGCTGACAGTCAGCAGGTACACACACACACACATACACGCACACACACACTCTCTCTCTCTCTCAACTTCAAACTTTGCCAGTGTTCCTGCTGTTCGGATCAGCAACACTGAGACTGTACTTCTGGCCAGCGCGTGCGGATTCTACACATGAAGCGACTGGATTTCTCGCCAAAAGGATCTGTGGAGATTTAATTCGACTCGAGTTGAACAGGTTTGTGAAGTACGAGAAGATTGAGCTCAATTCATTTAGAAACATGGAAACGAGTGTTCAGAAACAGCTCGATGTTTTCGATCGCTCCTCCAAAACGCGTGTTTTATCTGGATAATTTTTCCCCGTCGCATTTTTTGTTTCTTTACGTTGGCCCTCATGGGAAAGATTTCACAGTGGGATTATGAACTCTTCTGAACGTGTCTCTCCTCAGCGTGGAATAACCGATACAATGTGGCATTGATGGATACGGCGATTCTGCTACAACCTGTTACATTCTGGAATGTTTGGAATCCTTTGAAGTGGACGCGGCGCACCGCACAATAATGGAGTCATTATGACGTCACGTTATCAATCACGACGCGCGGGAAACAACAAGGGGAATCTATAATAATATCGAATAATATTGACCTCCTATTCAAACTCTCTCTTTTTGCTCACCTAAATCAATGCTCCCGCGAGGAGTTTGTCCGCTGTCAATCACTGGCTATCTGTCATATTCCATCACCTGTCAATCATGCGCTGTCAGTGATACAGGCCAATCAACAGCCAGCGTTCAAAAGTAAAGTTCCATTTGGAGTTCATTCGAATTGCTTAAACGGATCATCAGCGCTCTGACTGATTTAGTTTGGACGGTTTCCGTCAGTGAGCACCGGGAGTTTTGGGAGTGTTTGGGTTGTTTTGTGAACTGTGCATAATGTATGGCCGGAGCCCGCAGCCGCTGCCGGGACAATGAGGGTTCCTGTGCGGCGTTTGGCCGGGCTCTGGCCGTGGCTGCTCATGGCTGCCTTGCAGGTGGCGCTGGGCCACACGGGCCTGGAACTGGCCGCTGCCGTGGAGTCCGAACGGTCCGCTCCCCGAGCCACTATCACGGTGAAGCTGCTGAAGCAGGAGTCCACCGGCAGGCCCATCACTCTCGAAGGGCTGTTCGTCCGCGGCAGCGAGGGTAAAGCTCAGGGAAAACTCATGCAGGTAAGAGCTGGATGGTGTTTTTCATTGCTGAGGTTTATTATTGTTGGTGTTATTGGTTTTATATTCGCACATTTTTGTACATTCTCCTTAATAATATAATTCCTGAAAAGTATTCTTTAGTGAAATCACGTTAGCAGTCAATGACTTATTAAAGTAACTTTGTTTACAGTCAATAAAATAGTGCTAATGTTGTTTTGAAGTCGAACTTAAGACCCAATATTCAAAGAAGCATGGTAAATAATATAGGAAGCGTGTCAATTTTCAATGAATGTGTGAATATAAAACCAACTTTATTTCATTTTTCTAAGTACACACTGGGACAGATGTGGTTTGCCTGATATTGTATATCATGAATATTCTGTGTGTTTTAACAAATTTGGCTTTTGTTCTGGATGAATAAGGAAAACGGCATCAGATGTGTGAGGGAATACTGATTTGTGGCATAGAGGTAAAGTTGGTTTTATACTCCGATATTCAGACACTTTACTTAATAATATAATTCCTGAAAAGTATTCTTTGCAAATTCTTAATAGTGAAATCATATTAGCAGTCAATGACTATTAAAGTAACTTTGTTTACAGTCAATAAAATAATGCGAATGTTGTTTTGAAGTCATACTTAAGACCCAATATTCAAAGTAACTTGGTAAATAATATAGGAAGCGTGTCACTTTTCAATTTTGAATGAATGTGTGAATATAAAACCAACTTTACTTCATTTTTCTAAGTACACACTGGGACAGATGTGGTATGCCTGATATTGTATATCATGAATATTCTGTGTGTTTTAACAAATTTGGCTTTTGTTCTGGATGAATAAGGAAAACGGCATCAGATGTGTGAGGGAATACTGATTTGTGGCATAGAGGTAAAGTTGGTTTTATATTCGGATATTCAAACACTTTCCTTAATAATATAATTTCAGAAAAGTATTCTTTGAAAATTCTTAATAGTGAAATCATATTAGCAGCAAATGACTATCAAAGTACAACATTGTTTACAGTGAATTAGATAGTGTTGATGTTGTTTAGAAGTCATACTGGCATGCTAATTCCGATCGTATATTCAAAGTAACATGGTAAACAATATAGGGACTTTTAAATGAACGAATGTGCGAATATAAAACCAACTTTACCTCTATATTTGTGTTTCATGGATCATTTATTGAAGGCTTTAACTGGCCTAAAAAGATCATTCACAATTCTAAAAAAACAATAAAAAAGGCTTCACCCAAAAACTGAAAATTCTGTCATCATTTACTCTCCCTTCTCTTGTTCCAGGCTTGTTAATAACACAAAATATATTTTGATGAATGATGAAACCCATTTAATTCTATGAAGGTCAATGGTTACTCAGCATTCTCCAAATTTTTTCCTTTGTGTTCAATAGAATAAAGAAACCGATAAAAGCTTTGGAAGCACTTGAGAGAGAGTAAATACTGTTGTACTTTTGTTTTTGGATGAACTACTTTTTTTAAACATTACTGTATTCTTAGAGCTGGTGTTTTTAGCTTGTCAAATAAATACTGGTCGTGAATTGCTTTGATTCTCTTTAGGTTAACAGTATTTTCTATTTGCATGAAAGCGAAAAGACATTTGGGAGATGTATTCCGGTGTGTATCTTATGCATTTTTAGTGTTTGGAGGATTTATCTGGTAGATGGAGGCCCTGAAAGGTGTTCAGGCACTTACAGTTAGTGTTACCAGGTTTCTAAGTGGTTATCAATTACTGGTTTGCGCAACATTTTGGCTAAATAATGCGTTAGCTTTTTGCTTATTTTGTTATTCTTATTTATTTATTTTTTTCTGCCATTGTGCTTTTGGCTTTGTATGTTATACATATTGCTGTTGGTCATCTTCTAGATTGAGGTAAAGTTGGTTTTATATTCGTACTTTCAAACTTTTACCCTTTTAATGTGATTTCAGAAAAGTATTTTTCACAAATTTTAAATGATATTAGTAGTCAATGACCATCAAACTACAACATTGTTCAGCGAGAGTTGCATTCGTATTAAACCCTGTATTTACCTAATAATCCTGGCATCACATTGTTTTTGTTCAGTCCGTTAAATAGTGCAAATGTTGTATCGAAGTCACTCTTGCATGCAGTTTCAGAAGGAAAACTCATGGTAAAGATTATATGAACCGTGATGTTGTGTTGTGCTCATATCAGTAGCTGATTTCATTATTATTAATCAGTTTTAGCCTTTTTAAATGCTGCTTTGCTTTTTTACTAAATGCAAAAGTCAGAATGTGCGAATATAAAACCAACTTTACGTCACTATCCTTCAGATTGAAGCATCTGCTAAATGTGTATATGTCAATGCGGTATCTATAATGGAATACTATACTCTATATCTCATGCATTTTCAGATTTGGAGGATTTTGCTGGCAGATAGCAGTCCTGAGTAGCATTTAGACACTTATTTAAAACTAAATTATTTGTAGTGCTTTTATCTGTCCAACTAACTTAAAATATGTGTTTGTATATGTCCATCTTTGTTTATTTTTTGTAAGTTGCATTCGGATAAAACCCTATAGTCACCCAATAATCCTGGCATCACATTGTTTTCATTCAGTCCGTTAAATAGTGCAAATGTTGTATTGAAGTCACGCTTGCATGCAGTTTCAGAAGGAAAACTCATGGTAAAGATTATATGGAGCGTGATGTCGTGTTGTGCTCATATCAGTTGCTGATTTCATTATTATTAATCAGTTTTAGTCTTTTTAAATGCTGCTTTGCTTATTACTAAATGCAAAAGTCAGAATGTGCGAATATAAAACCAACTTTACGTCACTATCCTTCAGATTGAAGCATCTGCTGAATGTGTCTGTCAATGCGGTATCTATAATGGAATACTATACTCTATATCTCATGCATTTTCAGATTTGGAGGCAGATAGCAGTCCTGAGTAGCATTTAGACACTTATTTAAAACTCAAATATTTGTAGTGCTTTTATCTGTCCAATTAACTTAAAATATGTGTTTGTATCTTTCCCTTTTTATCTATTTTTTGTAAGTTGCATTCGGATTAAACCCTGTATTTACCTAATAATCTTGGCATCACATTGTTTTCGTTCAGTCCGTTAAAGTGCTAGTGTTGTATTGAAGTCACTCTTGCATGCAGTTTCAGAAGGAAAACTCATGGTAAAGATTATATGGAGAGTGATGTCGTGTTGTGCTCATATCAGTAGCTGATTTCATTATTATTAATCAGTTTTAGCCTTTTTAAATGCTGCTTTGCTTATTACTAAATGCAAAAGTCAGAATGTGCGAATATAAAACCAACTTTACGTCACTATCCTTCAGATTGAAGCATCTGCTTAATGTGTCTATGTCAATGCGGTATCTATAATGGAATACTATACTCTACATCTCATGCATTTTCAGATTTGGTGGCAGATAGCAGTCCTGAGTAGCATTTAGACACTTATTTAAAACTGAAATATTTGTAGTGCATTTATCTGTCCAATTAACTTAAAATATGTGTTTGTATGTCCATCTTTGTTTATTTTTTTGTAAGTTGCATTCGGATAAAACCCTATAGTCACCCAATAATCCTGGCATCACATTGTTTTCATTCAGTCCGTTAAATAGTGCTAATGTTGTATTTAAGTCACTCTTGCATGCAGTTTCAGAAGGAAAACTCATGGTAAAGATTATATGAACCGTGATGTTGTGTTGTGCTCATATCAGTAGCCGATTTCATTATTATTAATCAGTTTTAGTCTTTTTAAATGCTGCTTTGCTTTTTTACTAAATGCAAAAGTCAGAATGTGCGAATATAAAACCAACTTTACGTCACTATCCTTCAGATTGAAGCATCTGCTGAATGTGTATATGTCAATGCGGTATCTATAATGGAATACTATACTCTACATCTCATGCATTTTCAGATTTGGTGGCAGATAGCAGTCCTGAGTAGCATTTAGACACTTATTTAAAACTGAAATATTTGTAGTGCATTTATCTGTCCAATTAACTTAAAATATGTGTTTGTATGTCCATTTTTGTTTATTTTTTTGTAAGTTGCATTCGGATAAAACCCTATAGTCACCCAATAATCCTGGCATCACATTGTTGTCATTCAGTCCGTTAAATAGTGCTAATGTTGTATTTAAGTCACTCTTGCATGCAGTTTCAGAAGGAAAACTCATGGTAAAGATTATATGAACCGTGATGTCGTGTTGTGCTCATATCAGTAGCTGATTTCATTATTATTAATCAGTTTTAGTCTTTTTAAATGCTGCTTTGCTTATAACTAAATGCAAAAGTCAGAATGTGCGAATATAAAACCAACTTTACGTCACTATCCTTCAGATTGAAGCATCTGCTTAATGTGTCTATGTCAATGCGGTATCTATAATGGAATACTATACTCTACATCTCATGCATTTTCAGATTTGGTGGCAGATAGCAGTCCTGAGTAGCATTTAGACACTTATTTAAAACTCAAATATTTGTAGTGCATTTATCTGTCCAACTAACTTAAAATATGTGTTTGTATATTTCCCTTTTTATCTATTTTTTGTAAGTTGCATTCGGATAAAACCCTGTATTTACCTAATATTCTTGGCATCACATTGTTTTCATTCAGTCCGTTAAATAGTGCTAGTGTTGTATTGAAGTCACGCTTGCATGCAGTTTCAGAAGGAAAACTCATGGTAAAGATTATATGAACCGTGATGTCGTGTTGTGCTCATATCAGTAGCTGATTTCATTATTATTAATCAGTTTTAGCCTTTTTAAATGCTGCTTTGCTTATTACTAAATGCAAAAGTCAGAATGTGCGAATATAAAACCAACTTTACGTCACTATCCTTCAGATTGAAGCATCTGCTTAATGTGTCTATGTCAATGCGGTATCTATAATGGAATACTATACTCTATATCTCATGCATTTTCAGATTTGGTGGCAGATAGCAGTCCTGAGCAGCATTTAGACACTTATTTAAAACTGAATTATTTGTAGTGCATTTATCTGTCCAATTAACTTTAATTAAATGTTTGCATATGTCCACCTTTGTTTCTTTTTTGTAAGTCACATTCGGATAAAACCGTATAATCCTGGCATCACGTTGCTTTTGTCGCATTGTTGCTTTTGTCCCTCTTTTGTAAAAACGTCTGCTAAAGGCATACATGCAACCAATACAATACTTGGTCTGTATTGCAGACTCTGAATTGTATTCTGTTTAATAATTTCACTGAGGAAATGGAACTTCTCTAACTTTTAACTTAAGTCAAGACTCATTATAAAAGAATTTTGTTTTATTCATGCAGATGATTATTTCATGAGCCTAAAAAGTATGTGGGGACTTTAAGCAACATCTTAAACTGTCTTTAAGTCATTGAGAGTCATCAAGAAATATGTCATTTGTTGTAAAGAACAACATAGGTGCAGTTTTCTAGCAAAGCATCTGGCAAAAAGGATAAAAGTATTCAGTATAAAAGTTGAAACTTTCAATGCAACAGTAAAAAAAGTACGTTCTTTGAAGTATTATTATGAGTAGGATGATTAAAAATGAAAAATGAAAACAAAAGTGATTTTGTTGACTTAAAGTGAGTAATTCTGTTGCTTTAAAAATATTAACTTAAAATTTTATAATTATTTACTTACTGTAAAGTCAGCATTAACCTGTACTGTTTGTATATTGATGCAATTTTTAAACAAATGGAATATTTATAGGGACTGGACTTTCTGATTAGCTCATGCCTAATCAGGAAAATATTAAATATTTGCACATTTACTTTAAATATTAATTTTTATTTACTTGTAATATTTAAGTATTTTCTAATCATTGCAAACCTAGTTGTAATATTAAGGTAATTTTAATAGATGGATATGTCACAATGGATGTGTAGTTCCCAGCATGCTGTGCAAGAGATTGAATTAAGAGGGGAATATTTCGAAAATTAAAAAGCAATCTTGGGTGTTTAAATTTGAGAGAAAGAGTTGTTAGAGTTTAATCTTCCTTAGTTAGAGACTAAAAAGAATTTTTAGAGTGTTGTTTTGGTTTTATGGTTACCACCTTGCAATGGAGTAGACCTCATGCTAACACAAGCTCTGAGATCAGGAAGCATGTTTAAAGTAAATTTGCTCTTGGTTGTGATATAACACATTTCAAGTGGAAATTTGTGTCTTAATTAAACCAAGATGCACCAAATGTACTAACTTGTAACTAATACGATTTATTTAAATTCTAAAATCTCAACAAGAACGTGACATTACTTGGTTCATTTAAATAAATATATAGACTCAACAATAATCAATTCACTTTACCTAAATAATTTAGGAGTGTTAGGTTTAAACATTAAGTACATTTTACATGATATTTGGCAAGTTAATTGTACCTGATATAAGATAGTAAAATTTATTTAAAATTTGTTTGTGCAAATTGTTATGACGATTTTTTGTTGTTATTTTTTTCAGAGTGTGGAAACCCTTAGGTTGATATCAAAAGTAGGACCGCCACTCTTAACGCAGAAGCTCAGACTTTGATTGAAGATTATTTGAATTGGATTAATTTGTTTGAATTAATTATTCACCTTAACAACAATGTTAGATGGTAAAATAAACGTTGTAAATTTTGATTTCAAGCCAACTTTAAGTCTGCTTAACAGTTCCATGTTACAACACGTTTACACATTTTTTTTAATTAAAGTAACTAATTGTTTTTTTTACAATGTGCTACGGTCTCACCTTATGGGTAGGGCCAGACGGAATCTGCGGACGTTTTTTGCTTTTTCTGCTGAGAATTTTGGTAAAAGTCTGCGGATTTCTACAGAAATTTTTTGGGAGTATCATAACTAAAACCTTAATATATGAAATAAATATATATATATTTTAAACTTTTATTTAATGTTTAAAATGCAAATCCAATTGGATCCACCTTATTTGGTAAACAAAGCAAGTTTGTCATATAATATATCTAGTAAAAGACAGAAAATATTACTGTACAAACTGCACATAAATCATATGAACATTTTCACATTAGTCAATAATATTACTGTAATTAATAAAAAAAACTGAATAAATATAGATTTACATACATTTACTCAAGTAAATAAACAGAATTAGTGATGGGCTAAAAATCTGTGGAAAATCTGCGGAATTTTGCTCGCACAGATTTCGGATGGGCCTACTAATGGGATATTAAAAGCATGCATTGAATGCATTCTCCAGAATTTTGTGGAATAAAAGTCATCCTGGTGTCATTGATAACACATTTTACGAATAGTCGAACATACTACTCAGACTTGTACTACTACTCTTGATGCACTTTTTCTTAGAGTTTTTGTCTTGTTTCAAGGCCAAACTTCTAAAACAGAAAAATATTGCCTTATTTTAAGAAATAAGGTAAGGTTTTTTTTTTTTTTTTTGTAAAACAAGCAAAATAATCTGCCAGTTTGGAGAATTTATAAAATTATTTATTAAATTATAAATTTATAAAAAAGGAGAAAAAAGATTATATTGTTTACCCCTTTGGCAGATTATTTAGCTTGTTTAGGTAAAAACACACTTGATTTTGACTCATTATTTGTCATAATAGGACAATATTTTTGATTTGTCTAGAAAATGTTTCTTTATTTGAAAGTTTTTAGATATTTAGACTAGAAACAAGACAGAAAATATAAGCAAGAAAAGCATTTTTTTTTTTTGCAGTTTGTACTACAATTGAACTTAGAATTATGAGCCCCCCTGTTTATTTTTTTTTCCAATTTCTGTTTAACGGAGAACAGATTTTTTTCAACCCATTTCTAAACATAATAGTTTTATTAACTCATCTCTAATAACGGATTTATTTTATCTTTGCCATTATGACAGTAAATAATATTTGACTAGATATTCTTCAAGACACTATATATACAGCTTAAAGTGGCATTTAAAGGCTTCACTAGGTTAATTAGGTTAACTAGGCAGGTTAGGATAATTAGGCAAGTCATTGTATAATGATGGTTTGTTATGTAGACAATCAGAAAACAATTTGCTTAAAGGGGCTAATAACTTTGTCCTTAAAATGGTGTTTTAAAAAATTAATAACTGCTTTTATTCTAGCCGAAATAAAACAAATAAGACTTTCTCCAGAAGAAAAAATATTATCAGACATACTGTGAAAATGTCCTTGCCCTGTTAAACATCATTTGGGAAATATAAAACAATATAAACAAATTTAAAGGGGGCTAATAATTCTGCCTTCAACTGTATATTGTTATTGCTGTACATTACACTTTGATAGACTCATGTCTGGCTCATCATCTTTGGGCATTCAAACAAGCGTTTTTCTGTGAAGCTGCTTTGAAACCGTGTGCATGGGGAATTGAATTAATGAAATGTAAATGACCCAAGATCAAAGTCTGGCCTGATGTGAGGGAATACTGATGTGTATCTCATGCATCTTCAGTCTCGGAGGATTTCACTGGCAGACAGCGGCCCTAAGAAGTATTTAGACACTTAAGCAACTGTCTGAAAGTTATTGCTTTAGATGTCAGATCAAAGCAACTGTAATCTATTGGTTTGCACAACATTTGGCCAAATAAATGCAATTGCGCTCCACTTACTTTGAACTTGTTTTTGTTTTTATGAAATATTCTGTCTTGTATTCTAGGGCTGCGCGATTATGGGGGAAATCATAATCATGATTATTTATTTCAGTTAAAATTGTAATTATGGCTATTTAAAAGGATTACCAGTGGGCCGTACGACCAAAAATAGATATAGAATCATAATACAATACAATACACTAGAAAATACAGTTAAATTCAAAGGAGTTATTGCAAAAAAAACAATGAAATATGACATGAAATATGAGTTTATACATTTTTTATATAAAATTTTCCCCAACATTTTCATTTGGCTGTACTATTTTTTGGACTGTCTTATGTTTTTTTTTTGTCCCAATTTTGGCTTTGTTTCTGACTAATGTAATATATATGCATATATCATATATTATTGTAAAGCGTGCTATAAAAATATTAATTTTAAAAGAGAGATCTGTGAGAGTGTCATTTATAATTTTTTTCTGTAAATAAGGTTGCCATTACAACTGCTTTACATTATAAAGGTCATGGAATCTCAAAATTGTTAATAACAAAGCAGAATGGAACAAGGGAAAAAAAAACAGCCAACAAAAGTCCTCAAAATTATGTTAAAATGTTTAATTAAAATGACAATAAAATAAAAAATATAAATGAAACAAACTGTGCTTTAAGCATAATCCCCACTGTAAGAATTAAATTTGATTTGTTTCATATTAAAACTACTAAAATTATTCAATCAAGAGCAGTGAGTGATTTTTGTCTTTTGCTATTTGATTATTAATTATACTTAATTTAATTTAATTTTAATTTAATTTAATTTATTAACATTTTTGGACTTAAGGACTGTTGATGTACCTGATAGAACCACATATTTTAGTTATTTTTTCCCTTTTTGCTCCAATTGCATACTTTTATTGTTGTAGAATTTGTTCCCCATGGTATTGAAAATGATATCAAATATTGACATTTTTCAGCGTATCGAAGTCCGAAATTTCATTATCGTGACAACTCTAATAATCTTAATATTGTGTAATTTAATTCTGTTGTTATCGAAAGTGGCGAGGCAGTGGAGCAGGAGGTAGTGCTGTCGCCTCACAGCAAGTATGTCGCTGGTTCGAACCTGTGCCTCAGTTGGCGTTTCTGTGTGGAGTTTGCATGTTCTCCCTGCCTTCAAGTGGGTTTCCTCCGGCTGCTCCGGTTTCCCCCACAGTCCAAAGACATGTGGTTCAGATGAATTGGGTAAGCTAAATTGTTGGTAGTGTATGAGTGTATGTGTGAATGTTTCCCAGAGATGGGTTGCGGCTGGAAGGGCATCCGCTTCGTAAAAAAAAAACTTGTTGAATAAGTTGGCGGTTCATTCTGCTGTGGCGACCCCAGATTAATAAAGGGACTAAACCGACAAGATGAATGAATGAATGGTATCGAAAGTGTTATCAAATATCGATATTTTTCAAGGTAATATATTGAAATTGGAAGTTCCAGTATCGTGATAACACTTTTTGCTTTGTTTGCATACTTTTGAGGAATTTTGTTCAAATATCTATCATTTTTAAGATACTAATAGTCTTAATGTTGTGCAATTTATTCCTTGTGGTATTAGAAATGGTATCGAATATCAATATTTTTCAAGGTATTGTGTCGAAATTGGAAATTCCAGTTTCGTGACAACATTTTTTACTTCATTTGCATACTTTTGTGAAATTTGTTCCCTATGATATTGAAAATGATATCAAAAATTTATATTTTTCAAGGTATTGAAGTTGGAAATTCCAGTATTTTAAAAACACTTAATCTTAATGCTTTGAAATGGATTTCTTTGTTGTATCGAAAACCGTATTGGATATCGATATTTTTCAAGGTATCGTATCGTTGTTGGAAATTCAAGTATTTTGACAACACTAATACTCTTATTGTTGTGGAATTAATTTTTTGTGATATCGTAAACAGTATTGAATATTGATATATTTTAAGGTATTGTATAAAATTGGAAATTCCAGTATTGTGACAACACTAATACTCTTAATGTTGTGTCATTTATTTATTGTGGTTACGAGAAGAGTATCGAACATTGATATTTTTCAAGGTATTGGGTCGAAGTTGGAATTTTCAGAATCGTGACACCCTATTTACTTCATTTGCATACTTTTGTGGAATTTCTTCTACATGATATTGAAAATGTTATTAAAAAAATGTGTATTTTTGAAGGTATCGAAGTTGGAAATTCCAGTATTCTAAGAACACTTAATCTTAATGTTATGAAATTTATTTCTTTGTGGTATCAAAAACGGTATTTAATATCGATATTTGTCAAGGTATCACATCGTTGTTGGAAATTCAAGTATTGTGACAACACTAATACTCTTATTGTTGTGGAATTTATTTCTTGTGGTATCAAAAACGTCTTCGAATATCGATATTTTTTAAGGTATTGTATCAAAGTTGAAAATTCAAGTATTGTGACAACACTAATACTCTTAGTGTTGTGGAATTTATTTCTTGTGATATTGAAAACGGTATCGAATATTGATATTTTTTCAAGGTGTCGTATAAAAGTTGGAAATTCCATTATTGTGACAACACTAATACTCTTAACGCTATGCAATGTATTCCTTGCTGTATCGGAAACGATATCGAATATTAATATTTTTCAAGGCATGATATCGAAGTTGGAAATTCCAGTATCATGACAACCCTAGTATATAGTGTGCCATTTAGGACACAGTGCTAGTCTTTTTGATGGCAGTGTATCTCCTCCAGGATCTGTTGTTATAATGCACAATTTCTCACCTGGGAAGTCATCGAATGCGTCTGTGTGGGAGCCAAGAACCGCCCGGGTCTTATTGGAGGTGATAGATTTGTGGTCTTGTAAACCGTTAGGTCTGTTCTCTGAGGCCATACTGCCAGATGTTCGGTCTTTTGAAAGCTGTGTGAATCTCCAGATCCAGCCAGAGGGGACGCACTGACTGTAAACGAATCTTGAAAGTCTTTTCTCCTTGTAGAAAAGAGTTATTGCATCATAAAAATAGACTATGAACCATTTTCCTGTTAGTGGAATGCGAGTGTTTGTTTTGCGAGAGGAGTCTGACATTGTGTTTTGAGTTTTTCTGTAATTTGCTGGGAATCATTATGCTCATTATGATCATGAATGGAGAAAAGTGTTTCTGTGGTTTGATGGCAAACTACTCCGATGGCAGCGAGTAAACTTAGCAAGTTGTGACTAGATTTGAACATTTTCTCAAAAAAAGAAAAAAAGCTGAGCCGTGCTTGCCTGTGCAAAACGTGTGCTGTGTTGTGGGTGGTTGCTAAGGAGTTTTGAGTGGTTGCTAGGTGGTTTCAAGTCCTCCCTCAAGCCTGCGTTATATTCTGATCTCAAGTCTGCAGTCTGCATTAGGTAAAAATCACAAGCTTTGTTGAAAATTAATATTTATATCAATTTCTCAGTGAATATAGGCAATAATGTTTGTTGCAGTTTTTAAATATCTATTAAAATAAGAGTTTGGTCACAGAACATCTTCAAGAATACAAACTAAACTATTTTTAACTAAGTTTTATATTTTGTATGTTTCTCTTGTTATTGTATTTTTTTCAGGTTTACTACAGTTTTATTTAATATTTTTCCTCTAACATTAATTTTTGCATTTAAACAATACAGTTTTATGTAACCGTTATATTCATTACAATAAGCATCCGCTCACCAAGCATCTTAACACTTTAAAAACCCCTGGTTGCCTTAAATGTTTAAGTTGAATCAAATTAACCCTATGAGTCCATTGAGCTCAAATTATGTTAAACTGACTTAAAACAGCTTGCGTAACGTATAAAATTAAGTTAGAACATGATTAGCTTGGTTTAATAAGTTAGAATGAACTACAAACGAATTGTGTCATGAATAATTGATCATATACAGTTGAAGTCAGAATTATTAGCCCACCGGTTTATTTTTTTCCCCAATTTCTGTTTAACGGAGAGCAGATTTTTTCAACACATTTCTAATCATAATAGTTTTAATAACTCATCTCTAATAACTGATTCATTTTATCTTTGTCATGATGACAGTAAATAATATTAGACTAGATATTCTTCAAGACACTTCTATACAGCTTAAAGTGACATTTAAAGGCTTCACTAGGTTAATTAGGTTAACTAGGCAGGTTAGGGTAATTAGGCAAGTTATTGTATAACGATGGTTTGTTCTGTAGACTATTGAAAACAAATTAGCCTAAAGGGGCTAATAATTTTATCCTTAAAATAGTTTGTAAAAAATTAAAAACTGCTTTTATTCTAGCTGAAATAAATCAAATAAGACTTTCTCCTGAAGAAAAAATATTATCTGAAATGTTTGCAGTAAAAACTCAAAATATAAATTCACATAGAAAGTATACGTTAACATGATAGTGAAGCAATCGCTTATATTTTGCAAAACAACTACCCACAGAGTTATAGGATCAGAAAAAAAAGTCTGTGAGTGTACAGTCTACAACATATTTTGTGTAAATTCTGTGAATTAAACTGCACAACCCAAAAGAAATAAAAGCTAATCAAAAGGATAAGAGTTGGCTCACTGTAGAACAAACATCGTTGATTTTATTTTCTTTGACATTTTTGCATTCATGAGGAAAAGCTTTGTTATGGATGTGACTGATGTGAAATTGACACTTGTGTGACTTTTGGTAAATCAAATATAATAGTTTGAAAACACTGACAAATACATTTTTGAGTATTTTTAAAGTACTGTAAAATACTTCCTTACACAAAAAAGTGTTGAAACGGTTTCGCTATTTTGGTGACTTTTTTTCATAGCAAGGTTGACATCTGTAAGGAATTGCTCCTATATGTATGTATGTATGTATGTATGTATGTATGTATGTATGTATGTATGTATGTATGTATGTATGTATGTATGTATGTATGTATGTATGTATATGTATGTGTGTGTGTATGTATATATATATACGTGTGTGTGTGTGTGTGTGTGTGTATGTATGTATGTATGTATGCATGCATATGTATATGTATATGTATGTGTATGTATATGTATGTGTATGTGTGTATGTATCTATCAATATTAGGGTTGGGCGATGTCGACCAGTTTAGCATCGTACAATGTCTAATATGAAACATTGCGATAGACGATGGCATCGTTGTCATAGGCGGCGGTGAATTAATTCTGAATAATTATTTAATTCATAACGAATTAATTATTTGTAGCCTACAGTTTTAACTACCTGACCCGCTTTGTTTTACCCATAACTAAATCATACAGTAAATGAAGAAAGATAAGTTACACACATAATTACCACCTGTCAATCACTTTTTCCGCGGGACTTGTGAATAGGCGTGAATAGAATGATCAGAGTCGTTATAATGGCGTCGACAATCTTGGTTGGTAAAAAAGGTGCACAACCAACAGGAACCAACCAACAGTTGCTGAGGTGTTCGCTAAATTACTAAGTACAAGCATGAAAGTGAAAGATTGAAGCAGTCTACTAACCCGCTGACCCCCTAGACCCGCTGTCTCGAGCGCATGACAGTGTGTGTGCCTGTGTGTGTGTGGTCACGTGATGTGCGTTTTCAGCAGTAGTGTGGAGAAATGCTAAACGCCAGAGTGGATGTGGATCGTTTTCATTCTAAAATGCCATTTAAAATCTAAGACCTCTTAGTGTAAACAGGGCCTGAGTGTGTATTTTTCACAAGCAGATTAGCAACGGGGGCGGGGCGGAGGATCGCGATGCTGGCTGAGCATCATGGTGTCTGTCGGCCATCGGTGATGTCAGCACATAACACCGCATCTCTTAGAAATATGCATAATTTAGCCATTTGATAAACATGTAAATAACTGTTTACAACAAATTCTTCTGCTGTAAGAGCAAAAACATGAATCAAAAAGAAAAATCTGAAAAGGTATATTTATCACTATCTATATATATATATATATATATATATATATATATATATATATATATATATATATATATATTTTAGAGGTGTAACGATTTATCGTTGTACGATTTATGGCGATGCAAAAATGTCTCAATATGCATCATGGCGTGATGACGATTTGATTACGATATGACGTCCGTTTTCTCTTATTAGTTGAGCTGTTTGCACGTGAGCTACGTTCCACCTGCTGTCGCACGTGAGTTCAGATTGCAGCAGCAGTAATGTTAGCAGACCAAGATGAGTGGAGCTGAAATAGAGGATGGCCCATCCTCTCAAAATCAGACGTCTGGCAACATTTCGGTTGAACAGTCATTGCTTTAGACTCGTCTGCTTTTTGACACGCATACTGGGTCAAACATCCTAAGTTTTAAAGTCTTCACAGTGATTTACATACTTTGCACAGCGACATGGAGACCTCCTAATGGTGTTGAAAGAGTCACATACTGTATTTATAAGGTACAATTCACCCTAAAATATCATTCTGTCTTCATATAATGATGTATTGGCGGCCGCAAAGTCACACATGACGTGAACTGACCGTGAGCTGTTACTACAGAGGGCGCCCGCGCGTCTGCTTCAGTGAACAGAACCTGCAGGTTGTGACTAACATTCAACATTCAGTTTGTGGAACAGAGTGATCGTTCAGGAGCCGCGTGGGAAGTATGAACAGCACTTAGCCGTGGAAAAACGAAAACGTGCACATTATTTAAATAATCATATCGCATTTTAGAGTTATGATTACGACGAGCATTAACCCTTTTGAGTACAGAGGTACACAAAAATGCACGTCAACATGATACACTTGATAGCGCCGACATCAGCGACGCCGAAGAAATAGTAAACCTGCCTAAACTGCTGAAAAGAGCCACGACTGTCCTGTGTAATGAAAAGACGGCCACCCTGTCACTCATCATGCCCAACATGAAGACAGCCATCCATAAAAACCTCTCAGACAGACACACATCAGTTCAGGATTATCTTATAGAACTGCTGATTACCTGGAAATGTGGATTTTTTATTTTATTTTATTTTTTGCACACACAAAAAACGCAAGTGACCAAGCAAAGCCTTAAGCTCCTACTGTTAAATTCAATTGAATAGAAAGCTATTTTTTGCACCTTTACTTAAATTGTTCCTTAATTCTGTCTCTGTCATTTCAATAATATTTTATAAGAAGTTTTTAAATTGTTTAATTTATTTTCTTAAAAAAGGTTCAGTTTAACAAGTTGAAACAAAAGAAATATATAAAAAATAGTTTACTTGGTAATTAAATGTTTAAAAAATAAAATTTGCATTTCAGTTTCATTTAAAATTTTTATTCCAAATAACGTGATACATATCGAATCGTGAACATTATATTGTGATACACATTGTATCGTGAGCTGAGTGTATTGTTACACCCCTAATATATATATGTATAAACAAGTAGCAGTGCGATATGGCTGTATATCGGCACTGGTGGGAAGCGTGAGCTATAGCTTTATACAGCCTTATGGCACTGCTACGAGTGTGATATTGCTTTTATACAACAGTTTGACGGCATAATTGTGTATATAAAAACCAAATCGAACATGGAGAGTCTCAAAAACCCTTTTGTATGAGGAACTACTTTCTACCGCGTTGGAATAAAAATCATAAGCTGACAGTTAAACAGCTGAGCAAGCATCTTTTAAACTTTAGATCTGTAGTGTCTGCTTTTTGCTGGCTGTATGTGGGCGGAGTAATACACAAAGGGTAAAGAGGCTGTACGGGTGCTGATATTACTTAATTATATAACGGCTATCAGCCAATCAGATATATATATGGAAAGTTTACACACATATATACACACAAGTATATACAAATATATTAAATATAGATTTATATTGAGCTGTAAAACATCCTGTATAGAAAATATTCATGTAATCGAGAGAACTGCACTTATTTATGCTCCGTACTGTATACACATTAATTACAGATGTGTAAATATAAGAGTAATAAAGTAATCACAACAAATGTTTTACATGTTATTTTAACTTATTTGAGTAATCGAGTAATCGAAAAATTTTTAAATTTTACAAAATTTCACTTAATATTTTAGTCAGTTTGATTGAGATTGAGTTGAAATTACTGAAAAGTTGCTTTGATTCAATTAAAAAAGCAGATACTCAATTTGATGTAATAATTAATTATGTATTATATTCAACTGCAATGTGCAGTCTGCACTGTAAAAAATATAGCCTTTTTTGTTGAATCAAACAAACTTTTCTAGTCATTTCAACTTGCAACACTCACATTTTACTGTAATATAATGTGCATTTACATATCGCATTTATTGTGCATGCACCCAAATCGCTTTGCAATCATGTAAGTGGCTCTTTCCTCTGCACATTACATTGTAGAAACATCCAATAATGTTTGGTTTGCGGCAGGCTATCGTTCTTGCTCACAGAGAGCGTGTCGCACACAGACAGATGCTTTTTTTGTTGCAGCGCCAACCTGTTGCAACAGGCCTGGGTTGCTCTGGCGCTTTGTCCTCCTGCATAATGTTCCCTTCCTCTAGGGGACAAAGTGATAGAAGCTGGTGGGGGTAGGGGGAAGTTTCTATCTTTTCTTCCCTCACTTTTTACCCTCTTTTCCTTTGGCCAGACCACATGAATCCAACATTATGGCTTTTATCTGCTGCTGGGAAGAATGATATCGAATTATCTGCACTGTATAGTGTGTTTTTATCCCGAGCTGGATGAAGACGCTTCAATTAGTTCTCTGTTTTTGACTGTGTTTGGCATACAGTATATCTGGATATTTTTGGGATTGCTTGTTTTTGTTTGTAGTTGCTAGAGTACAGTAAATATTTAGCTCAAGTGTTTTTCTGCAATGTTTGTCACTGAATGAATGCACGGACTAATATCTTTTTCTCATTTTAGTCAAGACTTTTATTCTTGGATCTAGTTCTTTCTTAAATGATACACTTTCCCTTGTGTTTTATGAAACAATGCATGCAAGAAAAGATTCAAATGGGCATTTAAATTTGAGTTTGAATTGAACTATTTATCTAATATTCGCCTCAAAGAGTTTGGGAATTGAGGTTTGAATCAATTTTAATTTTGAAGTGATTCATGGGAATGAATCAAACTAAAATTCTCCTTGTAGTGGTGCAAGAAGTTGAGAGTTGAATCCATTTGAGTTTGAACTGATTCATTGGAATGAATCAAACTATTATTCTCCTTGTAGTGGCACAAAAAGTTAAAAGTTGAATCCATTTGAGCTTGAACTGATTCATTGGAATGAATCAAACTATTATTCTCCTTGTAGTGGCACAAAAAGTTAAAGAGTTGAATCCATTTGAGCTTGAACTGATTCATTGGAATGAATCAAACTATTATTATCCTTGTAGTGGTGCAAAATCTTGACATTTGAATCCATTTGAGTTTGGAGTGATTCATAGAATTGAATCAAACTATTATTCTCCTTGTAGTGGCACAACATGTTTAGATTTGAATCCGTTTGAGTTTGATCTGATTCATGGGAATGAATCAAACAAAAATTATTCTTGTAGTGGCAAGGAAACTTGAGATTTGAATCTATTTGAGTTTAAAAGGATTCATAGGAACGAATCAGGCGAAAATTCTCCATGTAGTAGTGCAAAATGTTGAGAGTTGAATCCATTTGAGTGTGAGGTGATTAATGGGAATGAATCAAACTAATATTCTCCTTGTAGTAGCATAAAAAGTTTAAATTTGATTTCTTTTGAGTTTGAACTGATTCATAGAAATGAATCAAATTATTATTTTCTTTGTAGTGGCTTCAAAAAGTGTGATTTGAATCCATTGGAGTTTGAACTGTTTCATGGGAATGAATCAAACTATTGTCCTTGTAGTGGTGCAAGACGTTGAAATTTGAATCCATTGAGTTTGAACTAATTGATATAAATGAATCAAACTATAATTCTCCTTGTAGTTTCACAAAAACTTGAAATTTGAATCCATTTGAGTTTGAAATGATTCATAGAAATTAATCAAAAATTATTTGTCTTGTAGTGGTGTAAAGAAGTTGAGAGTTGACTCCATTTGAGTTAGAAGTGATTCATAGAATTGAATCAAACAATTATTCTCCTTGTAGTGGCACAAAATGTTGAGATTTGAATCCGTTTGAATTTGATCTGATTCATGGGAATGAATCAAACAAAAATTTTTCTTGTAGTGGTGTGGAAACCTTAGATTTGAATCCATTTGAGTTTAAAAGGATTCATAGGAATGAATCAGGCAAAAGTTCTCCATTTAGTGGTGCAAAATGTTGAGAGTTGAATCCATTTGAGTGCGAGGAGATTCATGGGAATGAATCAAACTAAAATTCTCCTTGTAGTGGCACAAAAAGTTGAGTTTGAACTGATTCGAAGAAATGAATCAAACTATTATTCTCTTTGTAGTGGTGCAAGAAGTTGAGAGTCGAATCCATTTAAGTTTGAACCGAGTCATAGAAATGAATCAAACCATAATTCTCCTTGCAGTGGCTTGAAAACTTGGGATTTGAATCCATTGGATTGATTCATGGGAATGAATCAAACTATTGTCCATGCAGTGGTGCACGAAGTTGAGATTTGAATCCTTTTGAGTTTCAACTAATTGATAGAAATGAATCAAACTATTCTTTTTCTTGTAGTGATGCAAGAAGTTGAGAGTTGAATCCATTTGAGTTTGAACTGAGTCATGGGAATGAATCCAACTAAAACTCTCCTTGTAGTGGTGCCAGAAGTTGAGAGATGAATCCAGTTGAGCTTGAACTAATTCACGAGAATGAATCAGACTAAAATCTCCTTGTAGTGGCACAAAAACTTGAAATTTTAATCCATTTGAGTTTGAAATGTTTCATGGAAGTGAATTAAACTTATTCTCCTTTTAGTGGTGAATCCATTTGAGTTTGAGCTGATTCACAGAAATGAATCAAACTATAATTATCTTTGTAGTGGCACAAAAAGTTGAGTTTTAAATCCAAATTTTAGCTGCTGCTTCTAAATATTTGTTGTTCAGACATTTAGTAAAATAGCTTAATTCTTCAACTAGAGAATGTTTTATTTGTCTGACGATTGCACATGCTTAAGAAACAATGAAATGCTTATGGCATGTATAAATATAGTGGCATATATTTAACACATTTTGTGTTTTGATGCATATGTTAAGTAATTGTTATTTTTTTTAACAAGACTGAAAAGTACTGTTTGACTAAAATGTAAAGAATTAAGAGTTTCATTTCTATTTTTTCTCTTGAGATTTACAAAAATAACCATTTAGTTAAGTAATTAAATTTATGAGTAACTAAGCAACATTCATTCATTTTCTTGTCGGCTTAGTCCCTTTATTAATCCGGGGTCGCCAAAGTGAAATGAACCGCCAGCTTATCCAGCACGTTTTTACGCAGCGGATGCCCTTCCAGCCGCAACCCATCTCTGGTAAACATCCACACACACACATTCACACACACACTCATACACTACGGATTTAGCCTACCCAATTCACCTGTACCACATGTCTTTGGACTGTGGGGGAAACCCACGCAAACGCAGGGAGAAAATGCAAACTCCATAGAGAAACGCCAACTGACCCAGCCGAACCAGCGACCTTCTTGCTGTAAGGCGACTGCACTACCTATTGCGCCACTGCATCGCCATTTATAGATATAAAACTTTCCAAAATTATTAGTGGAAATCCCAAAACAAGATGTTTTGATTAAGTCTTAAACAATGATTCAGATTATTTTGGATTATGAAAGCATAAAAAAGTACTTTAATCCAAAAAGATTGAACGAAAGGAGATTCCTAAAATAAGTGAGCTACACTTTCAGTAGAAGTTTCCCTACTTAAATGACCCTTTTAAAACGGCCTGAGAGAAAAAAAAATATTATCATCATATAAAGCATTTTATAATTATTTAATAAAATAGTTCTTTAACTTAATTTGGTAAGAAAGCTTTAGGGGTAGCAGAATCAAGGATGATGATTATTTTATTACAAGCCTGTAAGGCCTATTTGAGTTAATATTTAGGTTATTTACTAAAATGTATCATTTAAATCATTTTTAATGAACCTGTGCAAACAATCCAGCCTTTATAACCAGATTATTTAACAAAACCTGATTACTGCAGTTAAATATGTGTAGTCTTTTAATAAGCATGATGTATACAAGATAGAGAGGGTATGAACGGGAATTGTTTGTTTTGATATTTGTGAATCGGAATTTGTCCAATAATAAACACGAAACGCGTCATGCGGTGAACTCAGCCAATCGTGTTATATCGGTCTCGTCATGTGAGCTTTAGAAGTCACTCTACAAATGCTACATTTGCATGAATCAATAGTCTGATCTCTGAGCGCTGTCGTGGTCGTTTAATGCCACAAGCTTTCTAACCAGCTAGCGTCACTTTAAAACAGATTTTGACTGATCTGCGCAGCGCTGCATGAAGTCGAATGCACCTAATGTATTCAGTAGCAAATCTTACTAAAAGAATCTGTGATTTAAAATGAATCAGCTAAATAAACGACTCGTTTAGTAATACAGTCATTTGCTGCCACCTGCTGGCATTTTCAGAATATGATTTGTCGATCACCTCTGTGATCAGAATGTTATGTTTGAATTGAATCCCATGAAATGTTGCCGCTTTAATTGTTATGTAAATGCATTTATTTTCTAATTCACTTTTCGATTCAGATACTTTACCACACACATTCAAAGGACTCCATGCTTGTGTGAGCATTTTCTAATGCACATTCAGGGGTTCATAAACATATCTAACACGATTCATAAATGCATGAGGAAAGTAATCCATTGTTTGTTTGAACTCCTCCTCAGAACTGAAATTACACATATAGTGAAGACTAACTTAATGAAAGCTGAATTATGAATCTTTTGAACTGATGTGGAAGTTAAGTTGATCATTAATATAGCAGAAAACTCCTATTTTATTATTTTATTTTCATTCATTCATTTTCTTGTCGGTTTAGTCCCTTTATTAATCCGGGGTCGCTACAGCGGAATGAACCGCCAACTTATCCAGCAAGTTTTTATGCAGCGGATGCCCTTCCAGCCGCAACCCATCTCTGGGAAACATCCACACACACATTCACACACACACTCATCCACTACGGACAATTTAGCCTACCCAATTCACCTGTACTGCATGTCTTTGGACTGTGGGGGAAACCGGAGCACCCGGAGAAAACCCACGCGAAGGCAGGGAGAACATGCAAACTCCACACAGAAACGCCAACTGAGCCGAGGTTCAAACCTGCGACCTTCTTGCTGTGAGGCGACAGCACTACCTACTGCGCCACTGCCTCGCCGTATTTTATTTTAAATAGTTTTATTTAGATTTTAATAATGTTTAATAACCTTAACACATAAATATAAATCTTGTACATGTTATTTATTTATTTATGTTTTAGTTTATTCAATTAACTATTCATTTCTTTGTTTTATTTATTTTTTTATTAATTTGTATTAATTAATTTATTTTGTATTCATATATTTGTATTTATTTATATTGTGTATACTATTTATTTATTTAATATAAATAATTTTTTTAATTTGTTTATTTTGTTTTGATTATTTATTCTGTGAATGCTATTTATTTATTTATTTATTTTTGTTTAATTATTTAATCAACGATTTCTTTATTTCATTATTTGTTTATTTATTTGAATTCATTTATTATTTTAAAATTCTTATTTAAATATATATTTTAGTTTTTATTTAGAAAATGTTATTTATGTTTTATTTATTTAATTAACTATTTCTTTATCTATTTTTTGTATTTATTATTTATTTATTTAGACTTATTTTATATACTTTTATTTATTTTGTAAATGTTATTTATTTTTGTTTTTATTTATTTACCTTTATTTATCTATTTTTATTTGTTTAGATATTTGTATTAATTAATTTATTTTTATTTATTTTTATTTATTAATATTTATTTATTTATTTATTTTATATGTATTCATTTATTTTTATGTTTCTATTTGTTTCTGTTGTTATCTATTTAATTACTAGTTCTATTATAAATTAAATATTCACAGAAATTAACTCAACAACTGAACCTGATGTTTTGAACTAGAATTAAAAAAAAGCACCAAAAATGGACCTTTCACCCAAACACAAATACACGGTGCAATACAAAAATACACGATGAGTCTGTCGGCCGGTCGTCTTGAATAGATTGATTGGATCTTGGTATTGACCTGTAAAAGTGAATGAAAGTCTGCCGAAGCGTGCTGGATTTCTGCTTTTCCAGGCGTGTCTGCTCTGCTGTCCTGGGGCGGCTCTGAATTGGCCGCGTTGAGGATGACAGCCAGTTTTCATAACCACCAGTAATTACACATCTCCCATCCCATTTGATCTTCCTAAGCATGTTGTTTCTCCAGGCCACAGGTTGGCGAGCGGCGCTACCCAAATTCGACTGGCTTTTCTGGGCCGGTCGGCGGATCAGAGGCAGAGAAAAAAACAAGATCAGACATGATGATGATGGTGGAAATGTTTTATTTCAGGAGAAAAAAGGCCTCTCGGCGCAGCCACTGCTCTTTAATGGAGGACGATCGACCGCGCTCTTGTTTACTTTGCATTGCAAATGTGGAATTTAATTTGACACGAGCGCTATATTTCTTTTTATATGTGTGCTCCGTTCTAATATTACTGTACAAACGTGGTATTTGTACGTCAGTAAGATGTATGGCAGGATTTCTTACCACACAGATTTTCTTTCATAACTTTATGGTTGCATAAAAACTTGTTATAAAATGGCGTGTAATGAGTGTCATTTACTCAAAGGCAGTTAAGATGTATTTGAACACTTACAGTAATTAACAATAATTTTAAACATTCCTTCCATTATTAATTTAAATTTATTTAACGTATCAAGGGCTTCCTGAAAACTTATTTTTATATAACTTTATATTTTTTGTTTATAATGTGTTTACTTTTTATTCACTTATTTAATATTTATTTATTTTGTTTTATTTTATGTTTTTATTAAGTTATTTTTTTAAAATGTCATTTATTTGTTTATTTATTTAATTAACCAATTTTTTATTTCATTATTAGTTTTTTATTTTAATTCATTTATACATTTTTATTTATTTATTTTAGTTTGTATTTATTTAGAAAATTTTATTTATTTACATTTTATTTGTACAATTAACTATTTCTTTTCTTTATCTATTTTTATTTATATTTATTTTATTTACTTTTTAATTTTTATTTATTTAATGTTTATTTATTTTGTAAATGTTATTCATTTTTGTTTATTAATTTACCTTTCTTTATCTATTTTTATTTGTTTGTGTATTTGTATTAATTTATTAATTTTTATATTTATTTTATTTACTTTTTAAATGTGATATATTTTATATTTATTCATTTATTTTTGTTTTTATTTAGTTTTTTATTTGTTTTTATTTTGTTGTTTTTATTTATTTAATTACTGTTTCTTTTTATTTTTGTTTCTTTTTATTTATTTATTATTTTTATTCATTTTTTCATATTTATTCAATTTACTTTAATATTTTTATTCAATTATATTTTTATTTGTTTTTATTTTATTTTTATTTGTTTATTTTGGTTTTTATTTATTTAGTTAACTTTTTATTTATTTATTTATATTTATTTTGTTTTATTTTATATATTTTATATATTTCTTTATTTTATTTCTGTTTATTTATGCATATATTTTTTTATTTTTTTAAAGTTAATATTTTTAATTAGTTATTTTTATTCAATCGTCTTTTTATCTATTTTTTTATTTTAACTATCTTTCTTTCCATATTATCTTTTTTTTGCATATAAATATTTGCATATTTTATTTGCATAAAATATAATATATTTGCATCTATAGTGTACCACATTTAAAATTCTACTTGTATCGAAGAAATAAATTACATCTTAAAATAAATGCATAAAAAAACATTACATTTTAAATTGTAATAACATTATTATTAAGTAATTAATTAATTCATTTTCTTTTATGCTCAGTCTCTTTTATTAATTGCCACCCACAGCAGAATGAACCACCAACTTATCCAGCACATGTTTTAAGCAGCAAATGCCCTTCCAACCATAACCCAACTTTTATTTTATTCAATTGTCTTTGTTTCTATTAATTAATTTTTCATTTTAACTATCTTTCTTTATTATCTTTTTTCAAATACATATATACGCTTGTCTGCTGTCTGTTGTATGAATATAATACAAGGCAAGTTTGTACTTTCTACTGTTCAGTAGATTTCTAGCACACAAAATACTACAATCACACTTTAAATTTAATTGCATTACATAAAATATATCAAAGCTAGTATTTATTGCATAGAAAAACATGCACAAGTGCACTTTACAAGTCAAACAAAACTAATGCAATGACGTAAGTGTCCAGATCTGCTGTATGGAGGTCATTGTTGGAGGAAGAAGTTATTGCCAAATGTGACTTTGAATCAAGTCCAAGTTGACCATCCACTGGACAGTTTTTGCTCATTTTGAAGATGCTAAACTGCGTTAAAAGCATGCTTTCCTTCCAAGTCTCATTAGATGATTTTTTTTTTTCCCTTCTTCCCTTCTGGTTTGTTTGGCGCTTTGTGGCAGAGAGGTCAGATTAACCTTTGTAAACGCTCACAAAGACTGGTGTCAGGTTAACTGAGGCTCTGATTGAAGCCACTGATCTGAGATCAGATCCTCTTACCTGGCGCTGGGTGGTAGAAATGAGTCTGCTTTTCTCAGTTTCAGAATGCAATTAAAGGGACCGTTCACTCCAAAATGAAAATCTGTCATCGTTTACTTTCCCTTCCCTTCTTGCAAACCTGCTTCTTTCTTCTGTTAAACACTGAAGAAATGCAAGTGTTGGAAACCAGTGGCCATAAATATGTTTTGTTTTTGAAAGCAAAACGCTTTTATTTATTTAACTTTTTTTTTTGTGATGAATTAATTTTTCTATTCGCATATGCACTCACCGGCCACTTTATTAGGTACATCTTACTATCCAGCTGGACTTCAGAGCTGTCTTAATCCTTCGTGGAGTAGATTCAACAAGGTACTGGAAATATTCCTCAGAGATGTTGGTCCATATTGAAATGATAGAATCGAGATTGAGTTCTGGTGACTGTGGAGGCCATTTAAGTACAGTGAACTTATTGTCATGTTCATGAAACCAGTCTGAGATGATTCACGCTTTATGACATGGTGTGTTATCCTGCTGTAAGTATACACTGAAGTCATAAAGGCATGGACACACTCAGGTAGTCTGTGTGCGGTGTGAAAATCCCAGTAGATCAGCAGTTTCTGAAATACTTAGAGCAGCCCGTCTGGCACCAACAACCATGCCACATTCAAAGTCACTTAAATCCCCTTTCTTACTCATTCTGATGCTCGCTTTAAACTGATCTTATTGAACATGTCTTCATGCATAACAGCACTGAGTGGCTGCCATGTGATTGGCTGATGACAAATTTGCGTTAATGAGCAGTTGGACAGGTGGACCTAATAAAGTGGCCGGTGAGGGTCTTATTTACTAATGTCTTTAATGTACTGTTTACCACAATTAAAGTTCAAATCACAGAAATAAATGACATTTTATGATGTATAAAAAAAACAATTGGTTTTAAATTGTAATATTTAATTGTAAAACTGTATTTTTTATTCCTATATATATATATATATATATATATATATATACATATATATATATATATATATATATATATACATATATATATATATATATATATATATATATATATATATATATATATATATATATATATATATATATATATATATATATATATATATATATACATATATATATATACATATATATATATACATATATATATATACATATATATATATATATATATATATATATATATATATATATATATATATATATATATATATTTTTTTTTTTTTTTTTTTTCCAACTTTTTTTGCATTGCATGCTGTATTTTTAATCAAATAATTACAGCCTTGGTGAGCAAAAACACTTTTAAATGCATTTTTAAAACCTCATATGATTTTTTGTAATGGATTAGTTTTGCTATTTGCATATTTTATTTACTAATGTCTTGTGATGTACCGTTTACCACATATATAATTTCAGCTTGTGTCACAGATATAAGGTACATTTTAATAAGTATGTAAAGTCAGTTTTAAATTGCTATAATATTTAATATTTTCTCAATAGGATGGATTCATGTATTTTTTTATACACTAACATCTAGTGAAAGTCATTTTTTTAAATATGTAATCATATTTTTTTCTGTATTTTAATCAAATAAATACAGCCTTGCTACTCTAATACTTTGTCAAAAACGATCATATCTCCCATATATACAGTTGAAGTCAGAATTATTAACCTCCCTGAATTATTCGCCCCACTGTTTATTTTTTCCCCCAATTTCTGTTTAGCGGAGAGCAGATTTTTCTCAACCCATTTCTAAACATAATAGTTTTAATAACTCCTCTCTAATAACTGATTTATTTTATCTTTGTCATGATGACAGTAAATAATATTAGACTAGATATTCTTCAAGACACTTCTATACAGCTTAAAGTGACATTTAAAGGCTTCACTAGGTTTATTAGGTTAACTAGGCAGGTTAGGGGAATTTGGCAAGTTTTTGTATAATGATGGTTTGTTCTTTAGATTATTGAAAAAATACATAGCTTAAAGGGGCTAATAATATTGACCTTTAAGATGGTGTTTAAAAAAATAAAAAACTGCTTTTATTCAAGCCTAAGACTTTCTCCAGAAGAAAAAATATTATCAGACATACAGTGAACATTTCCTTGCTCTGTTAAACATCATTTGGGAAATATAAAAAAAAAGAAAAAAAATTAAAAGGGGGGCGAATAATTCTGACTTCAACTGTGTATATGTATATTTATTTTTCTATTTGCATATTTTATTAATTACCGTCTTGTGATGTACAGTTTATTTCATATAAAATTCCAATTGTATTACAGAAATGAATTACATTTCAAAATATTCAAATTGTTCTGCCCTCACTCCGGCGTCTCAAAGTTAGACAGACAGATAAACTCTTTCCAACACATGAGATTGTGGGAGAATGCTGCTTTATTCCATGCCACATTGAGTATGTTGAAACAGAGAGAAACTATCTGAAAATATGTTCACAAAATGAGCTATAGTTTTCTATGTACATAACAATAATATCTGAGATAGAATATAAATACAAACAGATAATAAACTTACAGACAATGCTTCTACAGATGATTACAGGATGAGTGGATTGTAAGTAGCTGCGTCCCAAATGGCACACTATACACTATGCACTCATGCACTATGCACTTATGCACTTACACACTCAACAGGATAGTACATGTATGTAGTGGCGTCCCAAATGGCACACTAATGTTTTTTTTACTAAACGGAAATTCAAACCGTTTCCCTGATGACGTTTGACGGTTGCCAAATCAGTGAAATAAACGACCGAATTATCAAATAACACCTGCTGTAAGTATTGCCACATTCACCATCGTGAGGCGCTATAATCACTCTCGTAGGAGAATTTTGCTTTCACCATCCAAAATAAATAAAGTTATCCAACATGTGCGTCCGATAGCTCTGCACCTTCCACTACGTAAGCAAACCTGCGGTCGTTGAGTGCGTGAAGTGTCCATCATTACACACTTCATTTTACCAGCTGAATGAGTGCATCATCCCGGTAATTAAAGTGCACTTATTATTTTTAGAATTTTCAGTGTGAACACACTACTTACACTATTTATACTACAAAATGGCGTAGAATAGTGCATAAGTATGCGATTTGGGACGCTGTTAGTGTCTACTTGTAGGGTGTTCTTTTTAAATGAGGCAATTAACTGATTCTAACTGTTAGAATGTTTCTATGGCAACAACAACTTAAAAGAAGCTAAATAACTAAGCATTAACTTATGGGCTGCGTCCGAAACCGCCTACTACTCAGTAGGTACTGCATTTGAATTTAAACGTACTACTCGGCCGGTAGAAAAGTACGTTCTATACAGTATGAATGTGAAAAGTATGAATGGAATTCGGACGTACTACTTCCGCCATTTTGTCATGGTCACGTGTCTTACATGCGTCAGTTGCGTCGCTTTACTTCCATTCATGAATTCGCTCGCGGGGCATCATGGGATAGCGCAGCATGCATGGGATGCGCACTCCGGAATCTCGCCGGAAGTAGTAAGTCATCCGGGTACTTTTTGCATACTGATTTTCGAATTCTATGAATTCGGAAATACTACTCGGCTCGCATACTGATTTTGGCGTACTATATAGTATGGAAGTATGCGGTTTCGGACGCAGCCATGGATTCTAAATACTAATATTTAGTTGATGATCCAGCACATACATAAAGAAAAACAATTGCTATAATATCTCTATCTATCCATCCATCCATCCATCCATCCATCCATCCATAGATAGATAGATAGATAGATAGCAATTTTTTTTGTTTATGTATATATTTTAAAATGTTAATTATTTATATATATATATATATATATATATATATATATATATATATATATATATATATATATATATATATATATATAAACTGTATTTTTTTTATAAATAAATACAGCCTTGATGAAAACTTTTTTTTTAAATCATATCTATAATATTGATTTATTTGTTTGTTTGAATGAATAGTTTCTCATTTGCATATTTTAATCACTACACTTTGAAAATCTGTAAATTAACACTTTCCTTTTTTTATATGTGTTTGTGTTTATTTGCGGTTGTGTATTGCATTATGGGATGTTGATCTCTGCTCTGTTAAATTCAACTCTACAGTTTAACTTTTTCGTCGTTTGAAATAACATAAGAAATAATATGTGGAGAAAGAAGTGTGTAAAATAACAGAAAGCGTACTGGCAGTTTATTACAAGGCGTTTGTAGCATAATATACAACACAGACAATAGAGCAGTTTACACTCTTTAAAATGTTCATAAAAGTCACTTTTTTCCAACTTTTCAAGGTTTTCAAAGTTGCTGCAAGAAAATGCAAGTTCCCATAATTGAAAAGCATAAATAAATGGGGGGAAATTAAAAATTACACTACTAAACTGCTAACTTTTATTTTATTTTATACCTCATACCGAACATCAGTGATCAGATATTTTGCTGTGCACCCTCTGCAGAAATGCTTTATTGCATTAGGAAGAGCATGACAGCAGACATGCCTGCTAGAAATTAAAAACCCGCCCTTCTCCTGCTTTTGGCAGAGCGCTATCTGTCGTGTAACTCTCCACTTTTCTGTCTAATCTCAGAGGAGGACGTATGATGGGGAAAGATGCGTTAATGGAGGAGCAGATCAAAGCGTGTTAGGTTGAAAACGCCACTCCAGATGATTAAAAAGCTGCTTGTTTACTCTGCGTTTCCGATAGGCCGTCCCTCCCCTCCTTCAGAAGGGTTTCCTGTCTATATTTCCCCTCTTGGAAACTGATAACAGGCCGTCCGGCTGCTCATCCGCCCTCCAGACCTGCTCATGTTTGTCTTACAGTCTAAAAACCCAGTGCTTTCCCTTCATCTACATCTAAAATTTAAATATTGGAAAAAAATGGCAATAAAGTTGTCGATGATTAAGTTTTTTGAGTCCTTATTTGTTTGTAGTACTTTTTAAGTGCTGGGTAAAGATAAATCATAATTAATCGCATCCAAAATAAAAGTTTCTCTTTACATGTGTGTGTATGTTATACTTTCCGGCCACTTTATTAGGTACACCTGTCTAACTGCTCGTTAACGCAAATTTCTAATCAGCCAATCACATGGCAGCAACTCTATGCATTTACGCATGTAGACATTGTCTGCTGCAGTACAGAGCGAGCATCAGAATGGGGGGGAAAGGGGATTTAAGTGATTGAACGTGGCGTGGTTGTTGGTGCCAGATGAGCTGGTCTGAGTATTTCAGAAACTGCCGATCTACTGGGATTTTTACGCACAACCATCTCTAGGATTTATAGAGAATGGTCAGAAAAAGAGAAAATATCCAGTGAGTGGCAGTTCTGTGGGCGCAAATGCCTTGTTGATGCCAGAGGTCAAAGGAGAATGGCCAGACTGGTTCCAGCTGATAGAAAGGCAACAGTAACTCAAATAAGCACTCGTTACAGCCGAGGTCTGCAGAAGAGCATCTCTGAACACACAACACGTCGGTTTAGCGGTTCAGGCTGGTGGTGGTGGTGTAATGGTGTGGGGGATATTTTCTTGGCACACTTTGGGCTCATTAGAACCAATTGAGCATCATGTCAACACCACAGCCTACCTGAGTATTGCTGCTGACCATGTCCATCCCTTTATGAGCACAGTGTCTCCATCTTCTGATGGCTACTTCCAGCAGGATAACGCACCATGTCATAAAGCGTGAATCATCTCAGACTGGTTTCTTGAACATGACAATGAGTTCACTGTGCTCAAATGGCCTCCACAGTCACCAGAGCTCAATCCAATAGAGCACCTTTGGGATGTGGTGGAACGGGAGATTGGCATCATGGATGTGCAGCCGACAAATCTGCAGCAACTGTGTGATGCTCTCATGACAGTATGGAGCAAAATCTCGGAGGAATTTTTCCAGTAGCTTTTTGAATCCACGCCATGAAGTTCTGAAGGCAAAAGGGGGTTTGATCTGGTACTAATAAGGTGTACCTAATAAAGTGACCGGTTATTGTATATTTATTATGTATATGTGATACACACACATACATAGAAACAAAACTATACAAAAAAAAAAAACTACGCTGTTTTTCAGGGTCACTCATCTGTGAACAGCGCCAGAGGCTTAGAGTCAATCGACCAATCATAGGCGTTTAACAACCCACTCAACAATGCTCAAAAAGCAAGCAGGATAGTATTTACATTAGTTTACTTGCTTTAAATGCTCATGTTGTTGTGTGCATGTACTTAAGTTTGGTTTAATACATTTCAAAAAGAGTGTTTACTTTCAGCAGGTAAAATTAAAGATACAGGTCATGTACTGTATCTGACTGCTTGTATTAAAGGACAAAATTGTATTACAAGAAAATATATTTATGAATTGTACATTTTAATACAAGAATTGCTGTGCTGTAAAGTCAAATATATGATTATGTATGGAAAGCATCGTCAATGCACCGAGATATCCAATTGAACCAAATCGATGGCATGATAATCATAACCAAACCGTGGGACCAGTGTAGGTTCACACCTCCAATATTTACATTCATCGTGGAGTGTTTCTGTTATTTGTATTAAGCAGAGATGTATACACTCTTAAAAGAAACGGTTCTATATAGAACCAAAAATGGTTCTATCAAGCGCTTCATACATGGAACCCGAAAAAGGATCTAAATAGGACCGTTTTAAGGGTTCATTAAATAGAACCTCAAATGGTTCTTCGAATTCAATTTAGATTTAGATTAAGTTTAAAACAATTTAAGGGTTCTTTATTTAGGTAGCAGTGCAGCGCTCGTGCCCACACAGAGTCTGTGTATGCGCAGCAGGCCAGTGTCACGGTGGCAGGCTAGATTGACCATCAGGACACCTGGAAAGGTCCCAGTTCTCCCTATGGCCAGTCCTTCCCTGGATATTATTAAAACCTTTTAAAGCCAAACATATTTTAATAATCCATAGATGAAAGATCAGGTGTTATTTATAAAGGACACAAAAACGCAGGCTAAATGTATTGTGAAATATGAAACCTTTAAGTATATATATATATATATATATATATATATATATATATATATATATATATATATATATATATTGTGTGAATGATGAAGCTGTGGTGGACTTCTCCTTTCGAAAAATTCACCGTCACTCTTGAGGCTCTTCACCACCTGTCCACGATGATGATTATTAGTTTTAAATAAATTATTAAATCATAAAAACATGGTACTGCACAGTCTAAATAAATTAACTGGTTAGTTTATTTATTTCACAAAATATTTTGTTAAAAATGTTAAATATTAAGTACATATAAAATATAAGTTATAAGCTAATGTCCAAACCTGAATGAAAAAAATCACACCATACTGTACACTGATTAAATTTTTAACCACAGCATTAATTTTATTAGGTTTTGACTCAAAAAGCTTTGTATATCTGTGTTATAGCTTATAATTATTTTGTAATCTTTACTAGATAATTATGTTATGAATCCAAAACTATAGAACCATTTTAATCAAAAAGGTCCTTTGCACTCAAAGGGTTCTAAATGGAACCATTTTTTGGGTTAAAGGTTCTACTGGCCAAGTATAGAACTCCAAGGTTCTATATAGAACCTCTAGGAACCTTTTTTTTTTTTAGAGTGTAGTAACGAAGTAGAACTACTTCACTACTGTGCATAAGTACTAAAAGGCTGTATTTGTACTCTACTGGAGTATTGTGTTTTCTCCTACTTCCACTTTTACTTCAGTCCATATGTTCGATGAGTTTAATACTTTTACTCCTATAGATTTTTGTATATGCTGCATCGTTACTCATTACTAGGGGTGTCAAAATAATTGATATCGGTTCATTAATGGATCATAACCGGTTATTGCGAACTAACGTCATTTATCTCCCATGCATGATATCCAATACTATGGCAAATGAGGCGAGAGTGAGTAAATAACGCTCTTACTACAAAACTCCATCTTTACCTCTCTCTCTCTGCCTTTGGATATGTAACCCGCTGGCATGTTTGTGCGGTAACTTTTCCTCTCCTCTTAGCTGTTATAAGCGATACTTGTGAATCCAGACACGAGCGTGCCTGACGTGCAAATTTTCTCCACTGTGTCTATTATGTATTACCCGTGATAACTGCATATTATGTGCATATAGGGCTCTATCATACACCCGGCGCAATGTGGCGCAAGGCACGGCGCAACAGTCTTTTGCTACTTTCAGCTCGGCGGAAGGGTCATTTTGAGGTGTTGCGCCACACTGTTTGAATAGCAAATGCATGTGCGCTCATATGTTCGCCCATCTGGTCTAAAAAAGCAGGCGTGTTTTGGCGCGTTGCTGTTTTGAGGAACTGTAAATAGTCTGATCTTTAGACCAGAACAAAGTCGATCTATTGTCTGGCGCAAAGTGCGCCTGGCTTACACACTACACACAAGATGCAGAGCAATACGCAAATATCTTTATATATGAAAAAGATATAATATATTAAGGATATATGTAATAAGGATATATATAGGATATAAATATAAATGATTAAAATATTACAAAACATATTGATTTCTAGCCTACATGAAGATTTAAATACCGCTGCCTTACTTTCTTCATCTCGGGAGGCTTTTTCAGTTCATTCATAACAATTTGCTTTTGTATAATGTTATTATTATTAGCAGTATTATTTATTATATTCATATTTATATTTGTTTTATTAAAAACAAGCTTAGATTTGCCTACCTGCAGGTTTTAGACCATATGGGGCAGCATGTGTTTTAGGATATAACTCAGGTTTTTGAGCACACTTCATTATTATTGTTCATTTATTCGTTTGCTGGAAATTAGAACTGAATTTAGAAATAGTTTTGAAACAAATCTTTGCGCTTAACAAACAAAATTAATTATTTATAGGCTAATTGATGTCTTTGCGGTAAAGTTTCCCTATCCACGAAAGCAAAAGTGAACTTACTTTACGTCATGTTAATAGCGAATGCCCTTATGGCGCGACGCATTGGCTCGTAAAGGGAATGGGAGATGAGACTCTGATTGGTTTATTCTCAAAACACACCTATAACTCATTAAGAAAATAAACTCAACCCTTTTAGACCATGGCGCAGAGCGGATTTTCCCGTCCTTAAATTAGCAAAACTGCGTTCTGACACGCCCTGAAAGCATTTGCGCTCTGCGCTTTGCGCTCTGCGCATGGACCGTCAAAATAGAGCCCATAGACTGTAACCGCGGCTGTTCTTCCCACCATCGACAGCCCTTTCTGTTGAGCAGGTGAAGACAATAACCAACATAGGAGTGTAAGACCTCGCCTGTCAGTGCTCAAAAAGCAAGCAAGATAATATTCACATGACTTTATTTGCTATAAATGCTCATGCTGTCTTCTCTGCATGTGTTCAAATTAGGGTTGTAACGGTATGAATTTTTCACGGTATGATAATCGTCTTAAACAATACCACGGTTTGACGGTTTCGCGGTATACGGTATGTTACAAATGTTACAAAATAATAGAACAGTGAAGCAAATTTGACTTTTTCCAAATAATATATTTTCAGTTACTATAAACAACACCACTTACAATGAACAAATAAAAAAATAAGAAAATAATAAATAACGTGTCAAAGTCCAAATAAACATGGTGCAAATCCTCAGTAAAAAAATAGATATAAATATTTACTATACTATAAATAGTTACATAACGAAACTAGATTCAATATGGAACATCCTTAGGTTTTATGTGCCAGCATGGATATGGTTGTCTGTGGATATGGATTTGGATGTGGTTGTCTGCAATGCAGACAAACAGCTGCATCTTCATTTGTGTCTTTTGAAAACAGCAAGAGCAGCAGTTCGTCTTTGCTGTGTCACTGTTTTGTCATGTTTCTGTGCTGCTGTGCATGCAAAAGTACTTAGTATGAGAATTATTTCATGCAAAACTTTTTTTTTGTGTGTTTTATTTAGCCGCGCATAAATGTATGCCTTTCTCTCATTTCGTGTTGTTTAAAAAGCTTGGTCCACAAACAAAAGCAAAACCTATGCTTATTGGTTGTGATATAGCGAGTTTAAACCAATCTGGGCATGGAGGAGGGACAATGCATCAATGTATCATGTCTGGTTTGTCCGGAGACACAGTGACGAGCGTTTCTTTGTCAAATCAGCGTTGTCAAATGTTGATGACGTAACCGCACTGATTCCGGAGCCTCTGAAAGTCCGCGAATGTTATGTGATACAGCACTGGAAAGCTGAGATTCTCTTCTTTATGCCAATCTTTGAATTGTATGAATCGGATCAGCGGATCAAAAGTTATTAAACATTTAAGACTTATTAAACTTATTTTTAGCCGCGGGCAGCTGTCTCGGTCTTTAAGGAGACAGAAAACCGTTAAAGGTTAAAACCGTTGATATGCAATTGTTCATGGTATGATAATCGTGCACGTTCAAATCGTGGTAAACTGTCATACCGGTATATTGTTACAACCCTAGTTCAAATTAAGGCTGCAGTTCATATATCTTACTGCTGTGGTAAAGAGTGAAATTGTATTACAAATAATATAGAAACATTAATATATTTATAGATATTAATAAAAAAAATCTTGTGTTGTGAAGAAAAAAGCTAATTACCTGTATGTATCAGGCCCGGATTGGCTAATTGGGAGGACCGGGAGAATTTCCGGTGGGCCGGTCTGTTTTTTGGCCAGTGTCCCTAGCTGTTTGCACTCTCAGCAGTCACACTTTTTTCATCTATTTATTTATTTGACCATGGCTTTACTCTTTTTATTCATTATTTTGCCGCAGCGCCGCTGTTTTATTTATTTTATCGCAGCCCCGTGAGCAAAACGCAGCCTGCAGGTTAACTAACGTTAATGATGATGATGTAATGTAACTATCGACCCCAAACAGCGGCACCTTAGGGAATATAAGAATTCGAATAATTGATATTGATGAATAATACACCTGCTCAATAAAAATCAAATGATTCACTACATTAATAAATCTAACATAACTTGATCAGAAATCTTAAAAGGGGAGAAAAAATTGAGCCATCAAAAGAAAGTAGTGCTGTGTCACAAGTCATTACTTATTTTTTATAGCCACAGTTATAGCGCCATTGTGGTCCAGTGGTAAACATGTTCCGTGTCAACACCGCAGACCTGTGTTCGAATCTCACCTGTAAAATTATTATTAATTTATTTATTTTTTTATCGTAAAGACATATAATGCTGTTTGGGTTGTTGAACAATTGAATTTCTAAAGCAGCTGTTTTCTTGAAAAAAACGTGATAGTGAAATTATAAACTGAATTGGAATCAGTCGTGAACTGAGGTGGGCCGGTCTGGCTTCAAACTCCAGGGCTGAAAATGAGTCTCACTCCGGCCCTGTTATGTATGGAAAACATCGTCAATGCACTGAGATATCTAATTGAACCCAACCGATGGCACGATAATCGTAACCGAACCAAACTGTGAGACCAGTGTAGGTTCACACCGCTACTCGTTACAATTATAGACATTTTTCTTTGCTACTGCATGGAGGGCGCAGTGACCCGTGTCTTCCGGTAGAATATTTAGAACTTCTGTTTACAGCCTTTACAACAGGTAATTTGTAGGGGTGTCACGATGTCGATTATCGAATCAAAAAATAGAATCGTCGATGCTGCCACGCCCCATGTCACGTCAGCTTGGCTTGCCAAGCGGGAAAATAACAGGCTTGTTGAAGTGCTTGTTGAACTGCAGAAGCAGGAGACCCGTCAACAGAACTTAAACCCTCTCCTCTTTCAATGAAGTCGCCGGTGTGGAAGCATTTTGGATTTCCAGTGAGTTATGTTGACAACGTTCGTGTTGTTGACAAAAAAACACAGTTTTGCAAGCTCTGCTATGTACGTATTACGTACGGTCCGTCCGGTAGACAACACCGGCATCGCGATCCTCCGCCCCTGTTGCAAATCCGCTTGTGAAAAGTACACACTCAGGCCCTGTTTACACTGTCTTTGTTTTTAAATGGCATTTTAGAATGACAACGATTTGACATCCACAGTGGCGTGTGGCATTTCTGAGCAGCCCTCCTTCCTCTCTACCTCTGAAAATGCTCATCACGTGACCACACAGACACAGACGCACACACAGCCATGCGCTCGAGACAGCAGGTCCAGGCAGTCAGAGGACTGCTTCAATCTTTCACTCACTTGTACTTAGTCATTTTAGCGAACACCTCAGATACTGTTGGCTGGTTCCTGTTGGTTGTGCGTCTTTTTTATCGACGCCATTATAACGACACAGATCACTGCCTATTCACGAGTCCCGCAGAAAAAGTGATTGACAGGTGGTAATTATGTGTGTATCTTGCCTTTATTCGTTTACTGTATGATTTGTTTATGGGTAAAACAAAGACCATGCAGGTCAGGTAGTTTAAACGGTAGGCTACAAATAATGAATTGGTCATTAATTGATTATTCATTATCGAAAATCGAATCGTGACTTTAGAATCGAAAATGTAATCGAATCGAGGATTTGGAGGATCGTGACACCCTTAGTAATTTGCGATCCGAAAATGGGTTTCAATAGCGTTTGAGTGGATTACGAAGTGTTTTTGTGACACAACTTTAAAAGGTGTGTGTTAAAGCTGTTATAATATTTCAGGTCTGTAGTTCAAGCACGAGAGAAAAACAGTATCGTAAGCCATGTTTCTTTTCATTCTGCTTAATCACGTGCACCAAAAAAAGATATTTAAAATAAACTAATCAATATGATGTCTTTTGACTGCTTTCTTTAATAACTACATCACACAATGCTTTTACTTTCAGTACTTGAGTAGTACATTTTAAAAAAGACTACTTACAATACTTAAGAACAAAAAATGTTGAATATTTTTAGTGCTTCCACTTAAGTATGGTGCTTAAAGAGCACTTCAACTTCTACACAAGTCACTTTTTTGAAAGAGCACTTGTACTTTTACTTAAGTCTGGGTCTCTACTTTAAACATCTCTGATATTAAGTTTCAATTCTCTGTACGTCCCTACACATGGCAGAATTGACAATAAAGCTGACTTTTGACTTTTTTTGCGTATACCCCATAAGATGGAGAGAACATTCCCTGAAAGACTCATGTGTGTTTCTGCAGCATCACCGAGCCTAAAATAATCCCAGCAGAACATTAGCTGTTGAACGCTGTTTATCAGATGTGTAGCAGACGTTACAGGCTGTTTCTCTACATGATGAGACTCACAGGCCCGCGGCTGATGCTGGAATTACACACAGCCAATCTGATCACACGCTTTTATGTCCCACTAATAGCCTGTTGTTGTGGAATTCATGAAGGAACAGGAAGCTTTTCTGGAGCAGCGGAAAGACTCTGCATTTGTCATTATGAAGCTGATTAAAGCCCGTGTGTATCGGAGCTCGTCCTGTCTGTGTGTGTGTGTGTGTGTGTGTGTGTGTGTGTGTGTGTGTGTGTATGTGTGAACTTCAGGGCTGCGTCTCAATCAGCACTATTGGAAAAAAATTGACATTGCAATATTTAGATTTTATGTAATATACAGCTGAAGTCAAAATGATTATAATTATTTTTCCAAATGTTTACCAAATGATGTTTAACAGAGCAAGAGATTTTTCACAGTATTTCCTCTAATTTTTTCTCTTCTGGAGAAAGTCTCATTTGTTTTATTTCGACTAGAATAAAAGCAGTTCTTAATTGTTTTAAAGCCATTTTAAGGTCAATATTATGAATCCCCTTAAGCAATATTTGTTTTGGATTGTCTCCAGCAGGGGTTTTCAAACTGTGGGTCGTGACCCACAAGTGGGTCGCACAGTGAACAAAGGTGGGTCGCGCAACGTCACATAGCTGCAGCTATATTTACATTGCGGTGAATCAAAACCAGTACGATTGACAGCAATAACTCAAAAACCACCGCTTAAGAGGATTAAAGAGAACACAGTGCTGTAAACTTTGGTTTCGACCACACTTGTTCCCAAGAGTTTGATCATAGGGGGTTTGATTATACAGCCATATCCCACCGCTACTCCTTTGATATTGCTCATATATTTTATGTGCACTATTATACAACAGTTCTGTCTGGTTATCGAATCTGATTGGCTGATAGCCGTGATATATTTAAGTAATATCAGCATCCGTACAGCCTCTTTACCCTTTGTGTATTACTCCGCCCACATACAGCCAGCAACATGCAGACACTACAGTTTGACAAATATTACTGCAGTTAGCAAAATATACTTTTGAGGCTTTTTTTTAGTGGAGAATGTAGTTGTTTAGATTGCAACTATGCAGTTTATTTGCAAGAATAGTGCCTATTTTAAAATATTTACAATTTCTATCCACAAGGTGGCGCCAAAACCACATAATAAGCTCTTAAAGTTAGAGAATATAACAGTCTGATTTCCAACTACAGCAGATCAAATCAATATTAAACCGGTAAGCACACCTGCCAACACTTCCGTTTGTCATGGGAGTATCCTGTATTTCAGACCAGTCTCCTGCTAACATCCCGTTTTTATTTTTTCCTAAAAAACTCCCGTAATTTCACCCACCCCCCTCTATGGTACAGTCTGTAAACCAATCACCCCCGGGTTGCCAACTTTGGTACAGTACCCGATTGAAGCAGCCACCCAAAAAACCTGCTGCATCCTGTTCTCAACTTCACCCCTGAACACCCCCCTCTCCCCCCAGGTCTCCCGGGTTTTCAGAGACATGTTGGCAGGTACGATGATCTCTCTCTTTTGTATGTTGTAGTGCTGTATTTTTACCGATTTGCTCGCATATCAGGAATGTGTGTTGTGTTGGCAGATTGAAATAAGCGTTTTTCCTTATCGCAAACACAACAGCAGTCTGGTAACGTTAGTGGATTCATTGTTATTTTCTGGGGTTAATTATTGTGAAATCCCGATTGCAACAGAGAAATACTGTAGACTGTAACACTGTAAGAAGATATCTCTGTAGACTGATGGCATTTCATGTCACGTTCAGCCTTATAATCTTAAAGTGTGAGCAAAAATCAGCATTGTCATCACTTTAGACAGATCATTCAAACACTAGCTCTACAGTGACGTTGGTGAATTAGTAACGGCTTCTGCTGATTTGACATCAGCTCCAGATGTGAATGAATGGTGGAAGAAAGTAGTTCCTAATAAAAAAAATGGTTTTTAGACTTTCCGTGTTTGATTTTCTTATTTATATACATGATTGTGCCGGTGAACCGTTGTATAAATGCAATATCAAACTCGTAGCAGTGCGATATGGCTGTATATCAGCACTGGTGAGATGCTAAGGCACTCGGCCTACGGCCTCGTACCAACGCACGCCTCCCACCAGTGCTGATATACAGCCATATCGCACTGCTACTTGTGTGATATTGCTCATATATCTTATCAACCACAATAAAAAAAACTGTAAAAATCATAATAAGCACAACATTAATCTGAATCCACATCATTATTTTTGATATGCACTTATATTTATTAATCTGATTCACACATTTGTTGCCTTGAAAGTCTTTTGCTGGAATTTAACAAGCAGTAAATCAGTGTTTCCATCAGAGCAGGTGCGCCTCTATATTTCTTCTACATATTTATCACACACAGCGAGTCTTTGAATCGTTTACGGGGGGATTTCCTCCCACAGACACTCAGATCTGTTTGACTCTGATCCTCTTTTCTTAGTTTCCAAAGGCCTGTTTTATGTCATCTTCATGACAGCACAGCGCCATGAAGGTTTTAGTGTGAGGTCTGTGTTTAATATTTGAATCATTTGTAGTTTTATAGAGCATGTGATGTGGGTTTTTGAAAAAAAAAAATATTATATTTGCAGTTTGTAATTTAGCTGTTCTTCGATCATCATAATAGTGCATGTTCAATAAAAATATTGCCTCTTAAAAAAACTCCAGTCGGATCTAAATTGTATAAATGAGTCATATTTTTGATTCTTTTGGATGAACTATGCATTAAAGCCTGAATTGATTCAAACGAATCTTTTGCTTGCTACTTATTTTCATCAACACTATCAAAGTAACACATTTGCAAAGTACCCACCTACCCCTAACACTTTAAAATAGGTGACCAATAAGAGCAGAGCTGGCTTTAAAATACCATGTCATGTCCTTTTTTCACAACGAAGATTCATTTAGGATGCGCGTTTCTCTGAGTGTGTTTTCACTTCTAGTTGAACAGTAACACTGAATGCTGTAATGAGGATTTCCGTGTCGAAGTTCAGGTCCTTTAAAGCGCCGCTGCTCCAGTCATT